>NC_066515.1:2205208-2318719 GCF_024679095.1 Eriocheir sinensis
CTAGCTTTGGAAACATGTTACAGTTGTACAATCACCTGCTTAATCCAACCATGTCATCAAAACCCTTCTCCCGTGTAACAGGTATTGACCCACATAGAAATATGAACAGTTTCTGAACCTACGTGGGATGTGGGTGGAGTGAGGCCTAGGGAGACACTCTGCCTGGCCAGCACCAACTGGAACTTCCGTACAGATGACTGGTCTCAAACTTACGGAAGAGACGTCACCAGCTTTGCTGTATCACAATGGCCACGGCCTCCAAGTCTGAGTCCCAGTGCAGGAGCACAGAAGGGGCGAGGAGGCACAGGCCAGCACAACAACTGCCCTCCGTGGGAGCAGTGTGGTACAGCAGCGATGAACACTTCCTCTTGAGCCTTACACCTCTGTGCAGCGCCTTGTATCACTTCATGGGCACGGGTCTGCTTCTGTCTGTCAGCATGGTGGCAGCAGGGGGAAGGAGGAGCACAAACCTGGCCTGCACCCTGCTACTCTCGACAGTGTGCAGGGCAGCAACAATCTTTCCTCTCTTGAGTTGCCACATCTGTGCGCCCTTATATCTGCTTCACGGGACGTCTAGCTTCTCTCCTCGGTCCTTTTCTCTCAGCATGGAGGGGCAGCAGGGGGGAGGCTGAGGTGGAAAGGCCAGCACACCCTGCCAACAACAAGGCTTCAGGAGAGCTTGATAGTGTGGACTGCTGCTTGGGATCTTCAAGTATTGCCTTGGCAGTATTGACACTTCTAGCATGTTGATGTTCCTTCCCTATTTTAATATTCATCTCTTTTTTTCCTATAAATGTTTCTTTTTTCAATTTTCATTAAAAAACAACACCTGGCCAATTCAGACAGTCTCTCCCTGATGGTTGCAGGCATTCAGAGCTGTTCAATCAGTCATTCAACTTTTTCACCACTTATTGGGGTTTACACAGCCCAAGGGAGGGGGGACAGGAGCACCATTGTCAAGCAGCCCAGTGTGATGCCAGTGCGCCCATTGTATCCACCAACAGCTGCCAGGAGAGGCGCAAACTGTCGCCTCCCATCAGGTCAACCTGGGCCCCTGACATCAGAACCACTGCAGCCTTCCACACTGGCGGCCTTCCAAAAACACAAGACACGTCTTTTGAGGCCTACGTCTGGGACACTTCTGGAGGCCAGGGCAGTTCACTAATGGCTAGAGGAGGTGCTGGAAGCATTTGCCACTGTGGTGCTCTCTTGGGTGAGGCACACCACTGTAAGGTATTGAATCTTTTGCTGCAGCAATAATGTGTTTATAAATACATATTCCAGCTGTTGTAGTGTGACATGACATTCCCTTGAGCTCACCTTGCAGAGAACCAAGTGCGAATCATGTAGGTGTGAGCCTCAAGAGTGTTTATAAGTACATATTCCAGCTGCTGTAGTGTTATGTGACATTCCCTTGATCCCACCTTGCAGAGGATCAAGTAGTTCATGTAGTTGTGAAATGCATGATTGGGCTCCCAGGCCCCAGTAGCTGCCACAGCTGTGGAAAGTCAGCCATTAGTATTTCCCCTTCCACTCTTCTTCGTGTGGCTCCTCCTCTCTCCCACATCCAGCTTCACAGAGCCAAACCTTCTTTCTTCTTTATCTTATGATCACTTTGACCTCTCCCTGTCAGGCTCAGCTGCTGCCAACAACCTGGTCTATATAATTAATGTAGGCAGACACCCAGTTCAGAAGTGGGTCTTCATGTGACTGGCAATGTCACGCTTTAGCCACGAAGAGCTTTCTCTCCACAAACATCACACTTGAACTCCCTAATGTCATAGTGCCTGAAGACGTGTTCGCTAAGAACCACTTCAAATTGAATCTCTTCCCGTGACTCTTGGCTACACTCATGACTTTTTTTAACACCAGTGTGTGTAAGGTGTGTTTATCACAGCTGTAACCCTTCCGCTGAATTGTTTCCCACTACATTCCTTTACATTCATACTTCTTACACCAGTGTGTGTAAGGGTGTGTGTTATCAAGGTAACAACCTTCCGGGCTGAATTGTTTCCCTACATTCCTTACATTCATATTTCTTTACACCAGTGTGTGTAAGGTGTGTGCATTAAGGCTCTTTTGTGTGAATTGTTTCCCACATTCCTTACATTCATAGTTCTTACACCAGTGTGTGTGTATGGGTGTGTGCATCAAGGGTACTCTTCCGGCTAAATTGTTTCCTACATTCCTTACATTCATAGTTCTTACACCAGTGTGTGTGGGGTGCGTGCATCAAGGGTACTCTTCCGGCTAAATTGTTTCCTACATTCCTTACATTCATAGTTCTTTACACCAGTGTGTGTGGTGTGTGTGTATCAAGGGTACTCTTCCGGCTGAATTGTTTCCCATTCCTTACATTCATATTTCTTTACACCAGTGTGTGTAAGGGTGTGTGCATTAAGGGTACTCTTTTGTGTGAATTGTTCCCACATTCCTTACATTCATAGTTCTTTACACCAGTGTGTGTAAGGGTGTGTCTATCAAGGGTACTCTTCTGGCTGAATTGTTTCCCACATTCCTTACATTCATAGTTCTTTACACCAGTGTGTGTAAGGGTGTGTGCATCGAGGTTACTCTTCTGACTGAATTGTTTCCCACATTCCTTACATTCATAGTTCTTTACACCAGTGTGTGTAAGGGTGTGATATCTGAGGCCTTGCCTTGAGGTGAATCCTTTTCCACACTCCAGACACACAAACTTCCTCTCTCCTTTGTTGCTGGAGTTGCCAGCAGCAAGTTGCTTCACCTGATGACCACTGACCCTCCTGCCGCCTGCAGCAGTCTGCTCCTGCTTGTCTTGGCCACTCATGCTGCTGTCCAGCCCAGCAGGTGAGGCGGCCCCGACCTGTGCGGCGGCCCCGACCTGTACGGCGGCTCAGTGTGTTGTGTTGTCCTCGTTCTCTTTTCTCCACACCTGAAGGAAGCCGTTGTTGCTGTGCTGGACTTGGTCGTCAGTGCGGTGAACAGGAAGTGTAGTAGTAGTCTCGTAGTACCTGGCTGAGAGTGACAGCAGGCAGTTTGGGGACAAGGATTCTTCTTCTTCAGTGTTTCGGGGGCTGGTTAGGCCATGGACCACAGCCTCTTCTTCTTCTTCAGTGTTTCAGGGGGCCAGTTAGGCCATGGACCACAGCCTCTTCTTCAGTGTTTCAGGGGGCTGGTTAGGCCATGGACCACAGCCTCTTCTTCAGTGTTTCAGGGGGCTGGTTAGGCCATGGACCACAGCCTCTTCTTCAGTGTTTCAGGGGCTGGTTGGGCCATGGACCACAGCCTCTTCTTCAGTGTTTCAGGGCTGGTTAGCCATGGACCACAGCCTCTTCTTCAGTGTTTCAGGGGCTGGTTAGGCTATGGACCACAGCCTCTTTCTTTCAGTGTTTCAGGGGCTGGTTAGGCCATGGACCACAGCCTTCTTCAGTGTTTCAGGGGCTGGTTAGGCCATGGACCACAGCCTCTTCTTCAGTGTTTCAGGGGCCATAGCCATGGACCACAGCCTCTTCTTCAGTGTTTCAGGGGCTGGTTAGGCCATGGACCACAGCCTCTTCTTCAGTGTTTCAGGGCTGGTTAGGCCATGGACCACAGCCTCTTCTTCAGTGTTTCAGGGCTGGTTGGGCCATGGACCACAGCCTCTAAAGCCCCAAATTGTTGTTGTTGTTGTTTAGGGCCGCGGCGATGTAGTCGCTCACACGAGCCCTGGTGTCGTCCTGTGAGGTCCTCACGGGCGCGTCAGCTGCCCCGTCTTCCTAAGGAAGGCGCAGGTGAGGTGGATGACAGCTTCCTGTCGTGAGGGGTGGACGCCTGCCACAGCCCCAAACACACACTCGGCAGCGGCGCCTCGGCGGGTGTTGTTGTTCTTGCCTTGCTCTTGCTGTACAGGTGACCCGTTGGAGAGTCAGGCCTTCATATCGGCACAACCTGTAAAAATAAAACAAAACAAGCAGTATCATTACATATCATCCTATTCCCTGTTTCTTACACACCACATTTTCCAGAAACTCTTCATGGCTTCTATAATTCTCTCATTTGCTTCAACACTCTGTCCCAGCATCAGCAGCATCCAATCCCTCTCCGTTCTTGAAATCCTCCCACTCACATCCAGCCCATCAGTGCCACCTCATCATCTCCGTCCTTTCTTCCGGTACCTCCCACACCAGTACCACATGCACGACAGTTTCATCCAGACCCCTGTCACACATCTGACACACTTTGCTGCGGGACTCAGACCACCTGTAATTTCTTGCATTCACATTCATACACTGCGCTCGAGCTTGGAAGAGAAGATCACCACCCAGGCTTCCATCATACCAGCTGACACACTGCGGGGCTTCTTCCTGTACCGCTCCAAAGTACTCTTTCGCTCCATCGCATGCTTCCACCTCCTCAGACCGTCACCTTTCACTGCACTGTCTCTCTCTTCCACTTTCTCACATCCCATTCTAGACCCTCACTGTACCTGTCAGTCACCTTCCATTCAAAGAAACGCCTCCTTCCTCTCTGCTCACCCACCTGACTCCTATACCACTGTCACCAACCATTCTCATGCAGTTCTTAATCTATTTGCTCTCATGCACACTCCACAAGTAAACCTTCCGTGCCAGTCTCGTGTCATCCATTCGTTCCAATCTGACTTTGTATCTAAGGGTAGCCTTCCTAAATCTTTCCCTAAAGGTACTCCACCCCATATCATCCCTCAATGCTTCCACCGCTGCACACCTTGGTGCCATCCAGGTTGGCATCGGGAAGGGTTCGGGCTAGCACCTGGAGTTCCGCCGCTCAGCCACGGTCTGATCACGTGTGCTGCAGACGCCTACCGACCTCATAAGGTTGTCGGGACGCTGCCGGGCTGGGCCAGTGACCTCCCAGCGCGCATATCATCATGACCCAGCGCTCTGACGCCTCCGTGCACGTACGTACTGCGGGTCGACGAGCTCGAGTTATTAGCCCCTGCAGCAGCCGAGATGGCCACGGAGCAGCCCCAGTCCCCCCTGCAGGAGGAAGGTACCGCTACCCAGAAGTGGAGATGGACACACACATACACACACACACACACACACACACACGCACACACACCTGGCTAATTACAGCCTTTATCAGTTTGCTGCCACTAATGACCTAAGTAGCCTTGCCCCTCAATTAACACCGAAGCATCAGGTCATATAATCCCCTTTCCTTAATCTTCATCCCTCAAAGTTCACTTCACACGTAGCCTACCTGACCTGAGGTCCAAAGATCCTGCCAGCCCCGCCCCGTAATCTGAAAGCATCTGCCACCTGCACACAATCCACGCCCACAAAACGTATATCCACAACCGCCCCGCAACCGCAAATTCAATCCATATCCTACCTGCACAGTAACCCAGCAAACATGTGTAATGCCGGGATGTGAAGGCAGGAGAAGAAACTTAGAAGTATAAGGAAAAGACGTAGGTTAAGTCATTATAAGTGATTACAAGTAGTTATAAGTGAGCATATAGAAGTACTTATGAGTAATTATAAGTCACTATAAGGCCATCATAGATATGTAAGAAATTGTAAGTAGGTATCCTTAATCACAACCCATAACATAACACATCCGCCCCCCCCTCAGACTCCAATTACACAATGTGGTGCAATACTTACGTCACTTTCCCGCCAGAACTTAGCGTCTGTCGCCCCTCCCTTTCCTCCCTCCCTCTACCAGCGCACGCACTTCGGAATTGTTGCCAGCCCTTGCTTGTCAATGCCCTATCAGTTAAAGTCATCCACCCTTGCATATATTTTTTTCCGCTGCTCCGCATGAAATTTCGCACCTTGCACGTTAAGAGACCGTACCCATATAAAAACTACCCGAGTCTTCCCTTCATTTTGAATTAAACCGTAATAGATTATAAATCAGCTACTTGGCTCCTTTTTCAACGCTACGGGGCCGCCCCAGGGTGGGTATATAATCCTGAGCGTCTTGCTCGGGCCTCACCTCACGAAGGCGTTTGACAAAGTTTGGCACCAAGGACTGAAATACAAGATCTTGGGCCTTGGCCTACCGGTCATCCTTGAAAAGCTACTATGCAATTTCTTGGATGGCAGGAGGGCGAGGATCAATTTGGAAACCTTCCTTGGTGACAGCTTTGACATACGCTGTGGTGTCCCTCAGGGCAGTGTGCTATCCCCAACCTTGTTTATTCTGTACACGAACGATGCACCAGCCGCGGCGAGGGGACGCAACCTCTCGTACGCGGATGACGTGACCCACATCACCGGATATCCATGCAGGCCGCTCTGCGAAATCGCTCGCCGCCAAATAGCAGCTCAAATCAACACTCAATCCGTATACGAAAAGGACTGGCGCATCCACACAAATGAATCGAAAATTTATATTTAACCTCGGCGCCAGGCTCCACGAAAATATACACACGAATACCAGGGCAATCGCCACCCAACACCAGGGGACACTCCTTGGCCTCACTATCACCCGCACTGGGTACGCGACACACATATATATTAGATGCGACCACGCTAGATCTACACTAGGAAAACTATACCGATTCAGGACGATGCCAACTAAACTCAAACTTCACCTTGTCAAGACCCTCATTATACCCATCTTAGAGCACCTCCCGTCCCAACACACACCCTCAGTAAAACTCAAATCAGTAAACCACAGAAAGTACAAAATAAAGCCCTCCGATTCGCAACAAACCAGTTCTACGCCTCCACACTAACAAATGAGCAAATTCTATAAATACCAACACCTTCCCAATCAACATACGACTCCACCTCCAAGCAACCCGGATATAGGCAAGAATTAATCGCCCTCCTCAACCTTCCCTCCACACACCTAACAAACAATCTCCCAATATCGAACGATTCAACCGCTCATTCCTGAGCAGCCTGCGGAGACTCAGAGCGACTCGCACCCAGAACCGTGTTACTACTAACCTATACTAAATTAACAAACTCACAGAGAACCATAGCTAGCTAGCTCCAACACATATACCCACACACCACCCATTTCAAACTTAACAGAATAAGACGACATCGTCTGAAAGCAACAAAAAACCCAACATATAACACACTACCCACGCACCAAAAATAAAAATCACCCCAAACACCACTATCGACACACACCACCCTACACATACCACGCCAGGCGGCCAACCCGCCCTCTTTTTTTTATCTCACACTTCTTTCTGCTTCCCACTTCCCTTCCTCTACTTCCTCTCCTCTCTTCCCCCCTCTTCTGTAAAAAAAAAAAAATCGGGCCTCACTCACTGCCCACTCACTCCCTGTTGTACTCGCAGGTAAGCACGGGACTCACCCGCCTTCGCCCCCCCCCCCCCCCCATTTTTTTCCCCTACATGTCCCCAGGGTTAATTACCGTCTCCCTTTTGCCAACGTGTATCTTAACTATCCTGTAAATGCATTTCTGATCCCAGTAAATGAAATAAGTATCATTTCACCCGCTCCTCTCACTCACTCGCCCACTCACCCCCCTGTTGTACTCGCAGGTCTGGCGCCCCCACTCTCTGCCACACACACACACCTACACACCCACGCCCCATATATACCTACACGAACCCGTGATTCTTTCCCAATGTGTTTCTTTAGTTGTTAATCTCAATACTTCTCTTCTTTCCGTGACAAGGGTTGTAGGAGGGAAACCCCCGTCAGCGTTCTTGGAGCCTGGCGGGGAAGTAAGAACGGGGAGTCGAGCCCCCCCTTAAAAATTTCCGTCTTATGCCCCTATTACGGAAAGGACTTTGTAAGTATATAGATATCTAGGCCATTAATCTGTGGTTTATCTCTAGGGTAAGAAGTGTTAGTAAAATAGGGGGCTGTATATGTTTTGTCGTTTCGACGTAAATTGTTCTCGCTGTGTACTGGCCTCCCCGGAAGTGTAAAGTCCCCTCCCTGAGTTTTTTTGTCATATATCTTATGCACCTGGTCTTTCAATAGATTTACACCCGCGCACGAGTAAGGTTTTCGTAGAGAATTCTCAGCCATTTTATGATTACCAGTGTGAGAGTATAAAATAGAACCCAGTCGTGTGTCCATTCACCCACTTCTGTCAGTTTCGGTAAATCGTGCCTTCAATTAGCAGTTAACTGTAAACCGTGTCGTCAGTTATGACTATGTATACCTTCAAACTAAGTCTCACATGAATAAATGTACCAACCCTATTTACAGGCCTTTATTACTTATCTCTTCTCCCCGTCGTGAGTTTTGTCCAGCGGGCTGTGTAGTTAAAGTACCACTTTACCTGAGTCCTCCCTGCTCACCACGTTACCCCTGCCCAAGGGATCAGAGTCTCGCTCTGGGTCACTTTAATCCCAAATTAAATCATTAGTCCTTTATATACATATATTTTAAGGTTCCAGTGAGCTACCGGTGACATAGTTCATCGGTAGATTTCTGCGGTGGCAGCAAACTACCCCAGGGTGAGTCCCCCTTGTTTTTCCCCAGATATCCATTAGTTGAATTTCCATTTTAACATCATTTAGTGCCCCGAATAACCGGGCACGACACATAGACCCCGGGGGAAGCTTCCAGCACAACAATACGTTACAAGTCTCTTACTAATTAAGCTTAGATTTAGGTGGGCAGCGGCAAAGTGCTGAGTAAACCCCTGAAGACTCTGCCCTCATCAGAACATTATCCAAGTCTGTATCAACGGGGGACATAGTTAAAGCAATCGGAGCATGGTCTGAAGGAAGATTATGTTGTTTTATGACCATAGCTGGGCACGATAACAGAAAACCTTATTCCCGATAACCGTTAACTGATAATGAAAAACCTTAACGGCGATAATCGATATTCGTTAACTAGAGACACAAAGATAACCGATAACCGATACCCGATATAAATCCACAATTCCGATACTAGCTAGCGATAAGTCCGATAGATTGATTGATTGATTGATAGTTTATTGTTGCAGGTAAACAACAAGGGAGAAGGGAGGAACATGCCATCCCAACCCCCAGGTAGGACAGAGTGTGATTATACAACTATTAATACATGTGTAGGTAGCACCATGAAACTAAAAAGATACAATGGTACGAAGGAAAGCACAACAAGGGAGGGGGCGGTACCTCCCCCTGGACAATAAGACAATAAAATGTGGGGACGGATCGAGAACATTGCCCAAGCACTAGATGGGATGAATACAGAGATAAACACTAGTCCTTAAATTAAAATGGCAAAAACGATATTATATTGATATTTCAGATAGAACTACACTGATGAATTCAAATTTTCATTATATGTATTTTAGGAAACTTACAAAACCTTAAAACCACACGTTGACACGTACATATGGACGTTAATACTAGAAATGCTTGAATTGGTGTTGTGTTATTTGGCGTCCCCACCGTCAAATTGTTTACAAACATTGGTCTCTCGTGAACGGTGCATGCTCAGACCAGCAAAGCGTAGATTTGTACAGTCTCACAAAGCTTTTAAACCGTAATTAAGAGTTGTTGGAAGGCTGAATCAGACATTAACAATACCACCCTCCTCGATGATTCTGGGACGACACTCTGTACGAGTTGTATTTATATGTACAGAGTGTACGTCGTTCTAGAAACAGCGAGGATGGTGGTACTGTATGTCTGATTCAGCTTTCCAGCAACTCTTAATGTGTTAAAAAGCATTGTGAGACTGTACAGGGCTACGCTTACTGGTCTGAACATGCGCAGTTCACGAGAGACCAGTGTTTGTACACAAAAGCGCCAGCTTTTGACGATGGGACACCAAATAACACAACACCTTCAGTACCATGACATGCTCACAAACGAATATGGAATATCAAATTTGAGGCAGTGAATAATCATTTTGGGGCAAAGTTAAATGATTTTTCTCTTTGATATATTGATTTTTGAGTAGCATAAAAAACATAACCTAGGTTTTAATGTTGATGATCTAAGTATGAAATCTCTTCATCGAAGATATTTCATACCCCGAAGTTTTTTCACACAACACCGGGCCAGGCATGTGCAGTAAGGAGACAACGTTTTTTTTCTGAGAGGCGGAAAAAAAGTAGCGATTATCGCTAGTTTGGTTACAAAAGTAACGAAGATACCGATATATATTTAAATAAGTAGCGGATGGTCGATAATCCGATTTTGTTATCAGCGATAAAGTATCGCGATAACTTATCGCGATAACGCCCAGCTATGTGTAAGACTCTAAAATCACTTACATACTTCAGAAAGCTAACAGAGGCAATACAAGTGTCAAGTTCCGAAATCCAGTTGGTCCGTTTCTTGTATGTCTTATTGCCAAGAAAGTGTTTGTCATTGGTCCTCAGATTATTAATAACCACAAGATTATTTTCACTGCAAAAGGTAAATACTACCTCAGCATTATTATTTGTCACAGTAGTTTCACCAGGCAAAAAAGGGTAAGACATGTCAGGAATGGAAATAAAGTCACACAGGTTGGTGGATCGAATGCGAGCAGGAATTAAGGTGTCTCACCAAACCCCCGAACCTGCAGTTCATATCACCCAGCAGAAGGAAACCGTTACTGCTCTGAGTCGAGAGTAATTTATCATTAATAGCTGCAAAAGAAGCGTGGGAATAACGTGGGGAGTCATTTGGCAGAACATAACAAAAACCCATGACAACATCCTGCTTACATTGCAGCTATACTTGGTCACCAATGCTGACATCAATAGAATGAATCTGGTTCGCTAAACTGTTTCTAACACATACCACTGTGCCACCTCTGTCTGACGATCCAACCACAGCACTGGAGTACGGCTGGCAGGGATTCCCCCCTCCCTCAGCCAGCCCCCTCTCCCTCCCATCTTACACACCACAGAGTTGTAGCCTAATTGTGTAAGAGAGAGAGAGAGAGAGAGAGAGAGAGAGAGAGAGAGAGAGAGAGAGAGAGAGAGATTTATATAGATTTACATAGAAAATCAGACCACACAGACCCCATGGTCCAGACTAGGTGGTCAGTCCTTAAACCTGTGATTCTACATTATTCAGAAGGCTCCAAACGTTGCATTTCAACTCGTTGATATAAAGTTGAAGGAAGTGACGGTCGAGCTTGTTTTTGCAGGAGTCAATCGTGTTACACTGGACCACTGATGGTGGAGCTTATTCCATTCTCTCACTACATCGTTGGTGAAAAAATTTGGTGGTCTGAATTTACTTGTTCACATTTGAGTTTTTACGCCATTGTTCCTCGTACGTAAAGTGTCATCGATCATAAACAATGTTGATCTGTCTACATTCGCGAAACCATTAAGTATTTTAAAACATTCGATCAGTTTTCCTCGGAGGCGACGTTTCTCAAGAGAGACCATGTTAAGGGTGAAAGCCTTTCTTCGTAAGATTTGTTGCAAGGAAGGGATCATTTTGTTGCCCGATGCTGAACACCTTCTAATTTAACAATGTCCTTTGCATGGTGGGGAGACCAAAACTGTGCCGCATATTCCAAGTGGGGTCTGACTAAACTATTGTAGAGTGGAAGTATTACATCTTTATTCTTGAATAAAGAGTTTAGTTTAATGAAGCTCAACATTCTGTTCGCTTTATTTGCTGCATCGATGCATTGCTGTGAGAATTTGAGGTTTGACGCGATTTTGACCCCCAAGTCCTTAACGCATTGAACGCTTTTGAGTTTAACGCCGCGCATTTCGTAATCGAACTTCGCTTTGCCTGTCTTCGTCAGTGTGAACCGAGTTTCCAATCTTTGTGTCGTCTGCAAATTTACCAGAGCTGGGCACTTCCGATCATCAGTCTGATCGTCCGTTCTTCCGATTTGATCGGAACAGCAATTGGCGATCGGAATGCAGATTGGATCATCTTTGTAATAGGTAATCGGACTGTGGAGATCAGAACTTCACAAACTAACTTCCGATCACCGATCACAGAAAAGAAAGTGGTCAACGTTGTCATGGCAACAAGTGACTGTGGACTTCTTACAATTTTTTTTTATACACGTTGCTAAATAGTTACTTCAATAAGCGTCTTTATTTATAAAAATTTAGCGATGATTATTGATCGTTAATTCATTTAATCCTGGTAAGGCATCGTGAACGAAACGCGCAGGCGCAAAATCGCTTTATTTGCTTGGCAGGACTTAATTGTTACACGACGCCATGACAGTGTGGTGTGGGCTGCAGTAGTGGGGTTCCGCCAAAGAGACTATATACGAAGAGATAGAGGTATGTAGTAATTCCTCGGGAGTGGAAGTAGCGCCATCTATTGCAGCCCACCAAAACGTCACTTTTCAGGGTAGCTTAACTATTTTGAGGTACCTGCCACCCACCCTATCCAGCCTTCACTTATTTTTTTCATTGTAAAATGATTTACTAATGGGGTAAAGAAAAAATATATTTGTTCTTATGTTTTATTAGGTATTATCTACACTATATCAATTTGTTTTTTAGGAAAAGTATGATGTTGAAAGCATTTGCTATATATATATATATATATATATATATATATATATATATATATATATATATATATATATATATATATATATATATATATATATATATATATATATATATATATATATATATATATATATATATATATATATATATATATATATATATATATATATATATATATATATATATATATATATATATATATATATATATATATATATATATATATATATGTGTGTGTGTGTGTGTGTAGCAAATATATTCAGTGCTTTTAAATACAAGCAAAGCATACAACATTCTATGCATGCTAAATTACTATAAGGCCTTTGCAACTGTGGTAACCGGATGTCACACTGGTCCTGTGTCCCAGGGTAATGGGTTCCTAACACCACAGGCTCATGGGCTAATGTTACAGAGATGAGCACCGAGGCCACGTGTTGCTACAGCGTATGCCCCAGCCTTACCTTTTTACCTTTTGCAAAATGCTCTTAGCTGAGTAAAAATATCATACTAACGGTACAAGTGCCAGATAATGGCAAGCATTGCATACTGCTTGACAGGGCAGAGAACAAAAGCTTCTAAGCATTACAACAGAAATAAACAATGGGATACACTCAAAGCCTGTTAACTAAACATGACCTGATTTATAACAGGTAAAACCAACAATGGTGCGTTATATACAATGAAAACTGTATAAAAATGTTGCATGGTGCATCATTATAAGAGTAAAGCATCATAAAACATGCTGAAATACATGATGGAGGACATCAAGAAGGTAACACATGAGTTGTCTTAAATGGAATGCAATAACTTGGTGATCCTGGAGACAGGCGAGCCTGGAGGTGAAAATGGGATGTAGGACACGGTATGATCTCACAAGCTCTGACCTTGGTGTCAGGGTCATGAAGATATTAAGCTCAGTAGGCACAACTATGCAGCGGAGGCACATATGATAAAAGCAAATGAGACAAAATAAGGCAACTCATAGTGTAAAAAAATAGCAGGAAAGTTATGCTGCAGTATGTGACACACCAAATTACAGGGCAGAGAGTGATATGTATTTCATAAGCTACATCAGTAAACATGTAGCATTTATTGCAGTAAGCACACATTAAAGTTGGATGTAATAAAATATATGTTTTTAGCACACATTAAAGTTGGATGTAATAAAATAAATGTTTTAGCACATTAAAGTTGGATGTAATAAAATCATTTGATATGAAACTCCTTGAACTGGCCAACCAAACAAACCACTCTCTGCCCCCCAAAGCATTCTTTTTCACAAGGTTTAAGAGGCATTTGTCAAGAATATCAACTGCCATTACATTTGTAAATCATACCTATGTGATTATGTATATCATATAAAGCAGAAAAAATTTGCAAGCTGTAATACAAACAAGATTACTCCTGGAAGCCACATTAATGATGCCAGACATGTGATGATAGACACTTATGTGATGAAATTACATGCTGTACTTCACATTATGAAACCAAGCCAAGTGTCACTGCAGGACATATTAAGTAAGACAGACACCAAAAGCTTGCTACCTGAACAAGATTAAACATAACAGGCAAAATCCACAATAAAGCATTGCATACTGTTGGGTAGGGAAGAGAACAAATGCTTCCAAGCATTACACCTGAAATAAACAATGGCAGATATTCAAAGCTTCAGAACTGAACAAGATCTTATTTATAATAGGCAAAACCAACAATGGTGCATTACATGCGATATCTGGCAGTGGATTCCTTGCATTACAATTGGAAAGTGGCAGACACCTAAAGCTTGTTAACTGAACAAGATCTGATTTATAACAGGCAAAACCAACAATGGTGCATTACGTGTGATATCTAGCAGGGAAGATAAATGATTCCTTGCATTACAACTGGAAAGTGGCAGACACCCAAAGCTTGTTAATTGAACAAGATATGATTTATAACAAGCAAGCCCAACAATGGTGCATAATTTGCAATATTTGGCAAAGTATATGGAAAAAAATTCTTGGCGTAACAAGAGTAATACTAAATAATGGCAAATCCCACGAAGTTTCTCTTCTTTTGACAAAGCCTGTGCTCTTTGCTGCAGGGCTGTCAGAGTCTGTTTGCTCCAGCCAACATGTACTGAAATACCCCTGAGTCATGAGTGAAGTGTTGAAACTGAAGACAAGTGAAATACTGTGCTTATAAATCTATTAGCATTTGGACTTTGATAGTATAAGGCCAGAGCAAACCTCTCTTGTAACCCATATCTCTTGACAGATATAATATCAAGATCTACAAGCACCCATTTTTTTTTTTTTTTCGTCGTTGCCTGTTGCGCCGGTAGGCATCTTCCTGGTGAGGCCTGATGGTCGGCCCAAGGTTTCTCCCAGGTGGGGCCTGATGGTCGGCCCAGCCTGTTCTGGCGCAGGCGAGTGTTTATAGTGGCGCCATCTTGCATTGGCTCATGCTGCCCCGGAACTCGTTCTTGATTCGCTTGACGGCTTCCTCTAGAGTCCGGGTTGATGGGTGGTCTTCAGGTCAGCATGTGGGTAGTTTTAAGCCACTCGGCGGTGACTGAAAAATCCGATTGGTAGCTTGGGGATTCTAACCCGCGTCGTCAATCACGCGGAGAATGTGAGCCCAGTACGCTACTATTTTCGGCCACCGCCTACCCATATCATTTATACCATATATATCTTTGATGTTCAGTCCATACTAAAACATTTGTCAATGTGTTGCCACACTAAAAATATAAAAATTCCCTGTTTCTGCAATGTTAGTCATACCTAAGCCCTGCTAAACCATCCAAGTGAATCAAGAATGAGTTCTGGGCGGCAGCATGAGCCAATACTAAATGGCACCACTATAAAAAAAAGCCTGCATCAAGACGGGCCTGGGCCGACCGCCAGGCGCCTGAAGAAAACCTACCGGCGCTATAGGCAGGTGGGAAAAAAAAAAAAAAAAGGATCACATCAGAAGAATGGACAAAGGTTTGTTAGTGGCACTTCAAGGTTATGCTACCTCTTCAAAGATTGGCCAGTCATGGTTTAAAGTGGAACAGGATAAACAAGAAACAGGTAGGTATCTGTGGACACTACTGTTACTATCAAATGCCAGCCTATGACAAAATTTGAACCTATGCTGTCAAAAACATAAGACCCATATGCTGATCACTCGACTAATCGTAACGGTACTACACCCATAGAAACATAATAAAGAGTTTAAATATATCATTCAAAATTTCAACCTTTTTACATACTTTTTTTTTGAGATATGAAGCCTACTGGTGTAACAGTTGAATATTGAACTCAATTTGTATGCAGAGATGTGAAGTATGTTATTAAGCTGTAATGTTTCCAACACATTAGTTGTGATTAAAGCAATACAGAATAGTAACTAAAGAGGATAAATTATCACTGAGAACAAGAGGTTCCTTACTATATTGTGGTGAGCTTGATGGCCGAGTCAAGTTTCCTCCAACCCCATCAAGTTCACACCTGTTGAGAGGCAATTTTTTAATCAAAGTGAAAAATGGATGCAAATGGTCACTAAAACTAGTTATTATACTTGGTGTCACAAATTTGGGCAAAGAATTTAGGGAAGGACTCCTGGACTTGGCGTCACTGATGAGGTAAATGATCTTGTGCACTCATTGGGCTATAATATATACATTGTTATAATGTGTATTATTGTCTTGTTACTATATATTACCTACTGATAATGGAAATACATGTCAGGATTAATCATCAAATACAAGGAAAAAAGAATCATGTATGGAAATTGTGAACTTTTAAGTTCATGTAACAAACAAAGTTTATTATACACAAAAAGGTTGGATACTTCAGATGTAAAAGATTTTTGGATATAACATCACCCCCTTCCTCCATATTGGTTCTTTAAAGCAAGGGTTGACTACAGCTGATTATTATTTGTGGCAGGTTACATGACACTTTTTTTAGTGCAAACCATCTGGAAATCAATGATCATTATAAGGAATACTTCTCATGAGTAGCTACTAAAACTTGACAACCTAGAAGGATGCACCATCAGACTGTAAAGGATAGATATATTATAAGACATAGCTACATTGGTGGATCAAAGGGGCCCAGGCCCCCAATGTTCCTGAGTGATACAGGAAAACTAGCTCAAAAGCTGCGCTGGCTAAAACAATGCTTTGGCACAAAGTCCAGGCTGTTATACCCATTGATTTAGGTCACTTCACCAGTTTTTCAAGACCAGGACTGCCTAGAATGGCTAATCGGTAACGCTAATGCTCCTTCCACCCGCAAAAAGTCTGATGTCCTCCCAAAACTCATTTCTGGATCTACACCCAAAGACATACCGTAACATGGTTCAGTGATCATGGACAAAACAAAAAGTTAAGACAATCAATATCCAATCATTTCAGGATACATAAATCAGCATCCATATGAAGGAATTCTACAACTTAAAAGTGATGTTGAGCAGGGCATGTGTTAAGTGACTTGCACAGTCTATTTTGTGAAGTCATAATTAGATTAATATCACAACAATCAACAAACACCAGATGAAGTATTCATACCAAAATCAGTACATGGAGCTGGTGCACTGCAATGGGAAGCACATTCCTGCAGCTCACCAAGAGGGTTGAATGCTGCCATGTACTTCAGGGGGGGTGGCTAAATGTCTTCACCCTTGGCCTCTTTCTTGGCCTCTCCCCCTTCAGCTGCCACATTCTCTTGGATGATATCGGACGTGTTCGGATCTGTTGGGATGTGGTTGTGTTAGATGTGGAATAACATACGACAGTGGAACATGGAAGGAAAGAGTATGTCTACACGGTAAAATACAGAGATGAGGATTGCACTGCATTAGTTGAGTGATTACAAGATGTAAATTGAAATTCTTTGGATACTGAAAGGATGTATGGGGACAACTGGGTGAGAAGAGAGAGAGATGCAGATTTTTGTTATATAGCTAGATACACCAATGAAGACTTAGGACATACACATTCAGAAAGACCACAATTTTGGCTGCTAGACAGAAAAACACTAGATGTCAAAGTGCCAGGACATTGAAGGAAGTAATAATAAGAAAAGCAATAATAATTAATGAGTATAAATATATTTCTTTTATATTTGTTTATCTTAATGATAGTATTGAAATTTTCAAACACTAAGAATATAATAAATAAATATTGATAAATTAATTAAAATAAATACATTAATTGTACTAATACTACCACTAACAATATTAACAGCACTGCACCTAATAGACTGAGCAATAAACTGAGTCTGATATGTAACCATAATTAAACTGTCTCTGTCTGAGTGTTATGTAAGCTTGCTCCATGCACCATGATAGGAATGGCATAGATGCATGCAGGTTGCTGAGATGCTTACAGTCACCAGCCACTTGTAGATATGGCACCAAATGTGTTGGAAGCATTGGCGGCCAACTTCCATTTATTTAACTACTATTTTCTTTAAACAAAGGAGACAGCTCAAGAGCAACAAAGCGTACTAGAAAAAGCCCACTACTCACCACTCCCAAACAGACAAAAGTAGAGTCTTGATACACTCTTCTTGAAGGTCAAATTATAGGCAGGAGGAAATGCGGACAATGGAAGGCTGTTCCAGTTTATCAGTGTAAGGGATGAAAGAGTGGAGATATGCTGATTAACTTTTGCATAAGATGTTTGGCAAGATAGAACATGCAGTAATTGACTTAAATTATAAAAGTATAGATTTAGGAGGGAAATGGGCAGGCATTGGTTTAATAATAGGGTGGTGGGGGAATGGAATAGATTCCGCAATCACATAGTGAGTGCAGGGACGACAGCTTGTTTTAAGAGTAGACTGGATAGCTACGTGGACGAGGCTGACAGGTGGTAATGGGAGGAATCTGAGCTGCCGTGTGTAGGCCATTCGGCCTCTTGCCGCGGGAGGGGAGGCATGCAGTTAGCAAGTTCAGAACAACTGTCAGCGTGAAAATGATTAGAATTTCCACATTATCATTATTTATATATATATCACTTACCCCGGCTGGCATCCTTCCGTAATAAATGTAGCTTCACACCAGGCTGTGTCCTCTTTATCACCACAAAGGGACATGATTTGAGGCTCCGGCTGGTAAACGTGGCGGCCGCGGCGGTGTTATGATTTTTGAACGAGGCAGCGTTGCAATCAGAGCAGAGAAAGATATTGCTGCGAATAGCGGTATAATAAACAGTATAAGTTAGACCGAGATAATTATATTCACCCACTCTTTCCCCCTACAAACCAATGACTCAATGTAAATCATTACTGATGGAAGTCAGCGTGCGTGCTAAAACAATGAGTTTGGAAGAAAAACATGATCACATAGTTTTAAAGAACGGCAGTAGGGCTACAATTCCTTGGTTCATTCCAGTATATATACAGAAAGGTTAAACACATAAAACACATCTAACCACACATACAGAGAAAGTAATATAATTGTGGTATAATAATATAACAATAATAGCATTACTCATGACATGCAGTCAGGCTATATCTACCTAGTAAATATATACAGTATATATAGTTCCTACTGTTCATTTTAATATTTATCTACCTTTATTTTTTTATTTAAATGGGAAGGAACCAGACTGAAGAAAAAAAGTAGCAACATTTGCTGCTTGATCCCATGTAGCAACACTGCTGATCAGTTCTAGGGGTTGGGGTTGGGTGTCTGGTGGGGGGGAGGCGTCTGAATGTAAACAAAGCTGCTCCTGCGCCATCTGTTGCAACCGACATACACCAACACCCGCCCACGGTCTCCCATAGAGGCCCCCTCTCCTGTTCTATAGTCTCCTTGGGTTCCGCTCACTCCAGTAACCGAGTGGCCTGCCCCAGTTGTCAGTTATGCATTTTCTGCTGCAGTGTTACCACCCTCTAATGGCGGCAGCGTCAGTACCTTTTCGGGAAAGCAACAAGACCTAAGCTAAACGGGGGGGCTTCGCCCCGCCTCGCCCCCCCCCCCCCCCACCTTTTTAACCGGGGGGAGGGCTTTGCCTTCCCTCGACCCCCCCCCCCACCCACCCGTCGGGCTCCCCCCGCAACAAGAGGAGGAGGAGGAGGAAGGAGGTCTCGGGAGGCAGTGCAACATTCCGCCCAGACCACGGCACCAAACTAACGCCCCATACCCCTCCCATCCAAGAACTAATCTAACCTCTTCTTGAATGTATCTATCGTGTTGGCGCTCACCACATGGCTTCTACTTCTGTTCCACTCATCCACCACTGTTGGTAAACCAATTCTTGCCTATGTCTCTGTTGAACCTGAACTTATCCAACTTAAACCCATTGCTACGTGTCTTACCCGGTGTGGTGTCATCTGCCATCCACGTATCCTAAGACATCCCATCCAATCTGCGCATGCGCGGGATTTGTTTACAAACAAAGAGTGGATGAATTGCGACATGGTACCGTGTCTTTGTCGACTGCCTATCGCGATATGGCCCACCTGAGTTTTTTTTTTATCTTTTTAAAAGTAAATGTTGACGTATGTTTTGAATTTGAAAATTGCTTGAAATAAGAATGTTTCTTCCTGCACCCTTTGTATGTCAGTAAATGTGGTATGTCGGTAAATGTGATAAATGAGATAACCTGCTCCCCTTAAATGTCGGTAAATGTGATAAATGAGATAACCTGCACCCCTTCTAAGTCGGTAAATGTGGTAAATGAGATAACCTGCACCCCTTCTATTTCGGTAAATGTGATAAATGAGATAACCTGCACCCCTTCTATGTCGGTATATGTGATAAATGAGATAACCTTCACTCCTTGTATGTCGGTAAATGTGATAAATGAGATAACCTGCTCCCCTTAAATGTCGGTAAATGTGATAAATGAGATAGCCAACACCCCTTGTATGTCGGTAAATGTGGTAAATGAGATAACCTGCACCTTTTCTATTTCGGTAAATGTGATAAATGAGATAACCTGCACCTTTTCTATTTCGGTAAATGTGATAAATGAGATAACCTGCACCCCTTCTATGTCGGTATATGTGATAAATGAGATAACCTTCACTCCTTGTATGTCGGTAAATGTGATAAATGAGATAACCTACACCCCTTGTGTGTCGGTAAATGTGATAAATGAGATAACCTGCACCCCTTGTATGTCGGTAAATGTGATAGATGAGATAACCTACACCCCTTGTATGTCGGTAAATATTGTTACGGCTGCCTGAGGTTCCCGCCAGGAAGTGACGTCACCGAGCGGGAAGGCCTGTGATTGGGGCGCGCACGAGGGTCTTGGGGGACGCCGGCAGGCAGAGCACTGAGAGCAGTTGCCAGTTGGATTCGAACCTCGGTCGGGACCTGAGGCTCGTAGCGTGGCGGTGCACGGACCCCCTTGGAGAAAGTGCCTGGCATTGGCGGTGTTTGGGTTTGTGGACTTTAGTAGAGGGTTTCGACGGTCAACAAGTGGCCGGACCCCGGTGGAACAGTGTGGGAACTGTGACAAAGGAAATAAACCACGTTAAACCGGCGGATTGTGTTTCTCTGAGCCCGCCGAAGTGGAAGGGGTTTGCTTCCCAATGGGCACGGCACGTGAATTCGATGTGGATTATTCATGGATTTCTGGTGAAATCTTGAGTACGCAAGTATTCACTAAATTTCCACGTCTTTTCCACATGGATAACTGGTTACCAGATTCACGTGAATAACTGGAAAAAGAAATCACGTGATTTCTTTAGTAAATTTATACACGCATAAATCTGGTACTTGAATTCACGTGATAATACATTACTAAAAATGGCATTCTGGGCGTTAATTATATACTTTTGTTAACATTAAATTTAAAATAAAATAGTAAAAATAAGGTCAGTCCAGAACATTATACATCCACCTTGATTAATTTTAGTTGTTATATTTCATCTGTAGCCTACTAATGATAATCCATATATTCGCAACCTTCATACATATATATAGGCTACAAAATTTTGAGCTGCCCTAAATCAAATAGTCTACCGCCAGGCAATGCACCATTCAGTCACTGAAACACGGAGATTAAATTGAGTATTCATCTCTCTCTCTCTCTCTCTCTCTCTCTCTCTCTCTCTGATGTATTTATTTTCTTTACATCAATAAATTATTTTAATTTGAATTTTTCTCTATTGTTGTCCGTAAATGCTGGCAAACCACAAAGTAATCATATTATGTATTATGAAATAGATTTCAGGGTAGCATTGTTGGAATATATTATGGAATTATCACCATAGTAAGCTAAAATAATAGGGCGAGGAGTTTGCGCAACGCGCTGCTCGGATGGTCTGCCATGTACGTGCCAGCCTCGGCTGTTGGCGCGAAAACTGTGGGAAAGACAGGGACACTTCAGGAAGTCTCAGGCTGTTTTGGAGCCTTTCGTGGCTGTGCTAGCAAATAGCAGGTATGTAGTGATGTATTCAAGTGTGAGGATTACCTGTGGGCAAAGTGTAGGATGTCAGTGGAGTGTACAAGGAAAGGAAGAGCGTGATTGGAGAGTGTTGGACAAGAATTTTTAGGCGGCAGTGAATCTAGTCCTAGATCGAGTGTTTCTTCATCTGCTCTAGGGGCTATGTGAGTTGCAGCGGCTGTGAGAAAGACGCCTGTTTGCCCCACGGTAGTGATAGGTGTGCTCGTCACCTCTTATCCAGAGATGACCCTACCGGGGTGGAGTGGGGTGGGGCCTGAGTGGAGTGGTTCTTACCTGGTTGGGCTCCTGAGGAACCCCACAATGGCTAGCACGCCAGTCCGGAAATTTTTAAAAGAACAGAGGACTATAAACTGAAGAAATGGCTGGAAAGTGTGCTATACACCCAAAGTATGTACAAACATTTGTAGTACCAATACGAACACTCAATCACTGGTGGTCTGAGTTTGAAAAAAATTCTCAATGATTTGGTAAAAAATCTAAGCCCTTTTTTTCGAAAAAAGTTCCCAGGTGGGTAGGTATCAGAGCCATGCGTGTGCCCCAACTCTATGCCTCAAAATGCCTTAACAATTTATAAAATAAAATTCCAGAGGGGCTCACAGCGCCCAATTCTCAATCAGCTGGTAAAAAATTAAGGAGACTTTTTCAAGGCAAGGAGGGCCCAGTCAGGGAAGGATCAGGGAGCCGTGCATGGGCTTCCTCGTTCACTTTTGTCCACGCAGGTTCCCCCCCTCACACACACTCACACACACACATACACACACACTATTTCAGGCTTCAGTTTTCTTGATCCGTCTATGGTTTGTATTGTGTCAATCATAGAGTGGCTTAAAATTACCTAAATGTCACCATGATACCTAACTAGTTGCACATGAAACAAAAATTCAAAAGATGCCACTATAAAAAATGGGGCAATGAAAACCCTGCCGCACCACAAACGGGCAGCTATTTTCATCAGATATTGACGTGCATTTTTCATAAATTTGGCCATTTTTCCATCGCAATTATTTTCATTTTCCTTCTCCCTTACCTAACTAAAACGGTAATTTTTACTTTAGCTACACCAGCAGAATAAACTATTTACGGCTTCATATTATAGTTGAGGAGGTCTATAAATGTCCTCAACTATAATATGAACCGCAGATAGGAAAACGTAGTTTTTTTTTTTTTTTTTTTTTTTTTTGGTAAAGGTCCAGTATAACTCCGGCGCCTTAATTTTGGTCTATTTTCTTTAAACCTCACATAAGCCATGTATTCAAATATAAATAAGCGTTGTTCATTACCCCAAAACCGTGGTAAGACCAGGTAGGCGGTGATATGTGGCGTTAGGTTATGTGCCGACTACCCCTTGATGTTAGTTTAGCGTTCCTAATGCTCCCCCGACATGCTCTTTTTTAATACTTTTGCTGGCGGCCTTGTGCCTCGCATGTCGGGGGGGGGGGGGGGGGGGTCATAAGGAACGCTCAACTAACATCAAGGAATAGTCGGGTGCACATAACCTAACGCCACATATCACTCGCCTACCTGGCCATCTTGCCACGGTTTTGGGGTAATGAACAACGCTTATTTATATTTGAATACATGGTCAAGCTCTTTGTCATTAAGACACCCATTTATTAAACAGGTCTAACACCTCTACACTCGAGAACCCCGTAAAGTAAGATAAATATTAATTCAATTAATGCAATATCTTACCTTGTAATGGGGATAGAGACCCAAGGGACACTTATAGAAACCTTAACCATAATATAAGACTCTAGTAAGGCAAACAAGGCCGTAGGTAAGGTAATCTTTTGGTGTAGCTAAAGTAAAATATTACCACTAAAATTAATGAATCCTAATCTAAAACAATCTAAAATAACCTATCCTACCTAACTTAACCTAAATTACAGGGCGAAGTCAATTTTTTCATTACCCCACCTAACCAAACCTAAAATAACCTAACAAAACCAAACCAAACCTAACCCACTAACCTAACCTGATTCGAAGTATTGGGGTGGTGGTGAGGGGCAAGTATTTTTTTTACGAACCAAAAAATTGCCAATTTATAAATAGCACATTGAAATCTATAAAAAGAAAGTAGTTTCAACCCGAAAATCCTAATCTGACCTCTGCTATAATAATTCTGCAAAATATTTTAGGCCAAGTATATACAAAGTTTAGATGATTGCCTTAATTATTGTTCACTAACCAAACCCAAGATTTCCTAAGCTAACCTAACCTAACCTTTCCAGAAATTACCTGCCAAAATGGAAGGAAGGGTTTGCCACCCCCTTCCTTGTTCAAGTAGTCATTATGGGTAAAAGTGTAGAGTCCTTTCTCGGCGTTATTACTGGTTTGTTTTTTTCCTCGTTTTCCCAGCACCAACAAACTTTAAGACGTGGCGGGAAGGCGGAGTTTTAGGGTGGAGGAAGCCACATAGGGCAAATTTGGCAAGACCCAAGTTACTCAATTTACCCGCTAATTGTTGTATGCACTCTTTTAGCACCCAATTTGATACCCCATTTGGCCCTCCTCACTTTCTTGCATCCAGTTCCTCCAATAGTTTTATAATTTCCTCTGTTAATGTTTGTACCCTTTCCAGTGCCCTTCCAGCCACTGACACTGTATCTATCTCAGCAAACTCCCTCTCCCTTGTGAACACACTTTGGAAACATTTATTTAATACTTCTACTACCTCATTAATATTACCAAACATATCACCATTCACTTTAACTTTCAGAATCTCATCTTTATTTTTCAGTTTCTTATTTAAAAACTCATAATCACTTATCTACAATATTTTTCTCAAACTTCTTTTTTTCCTGCCTTCTTATTTTGACATATTAATCTCTCTTCCTTTTGTACTCATTCCATAAATCTCCACTACTGTTCCTTGTCCATTTATGCTATGCCCACTCCTTAACTTGCATGGCTTCTGCACACTTTGTTATACCACTCTTCTCTTGATGTGTGTGTGTGTGTATTTTATTTTTCTTGTAATTGGGAAGTTATTTAGCATCCTCAGTTATGTATTATTTTTTCTTATAGGATTTCAGAAGCGAGTGTTACAACTTCTGCTGGACATCAGGAAAACTGTTTCGGATACGAGCACGTGGTGGTAAACCAGCTGACACAGCTTGTACTCTTACAATCAAACGGAATAATTCCCTGGAAGAAGTGCAGAATCTAGAGGATGAATTGGTTAATCCCAGTTATTTCATGGAAGTGTGCAACCAGTGCGTCCGCATAGGTGGCTATAATAAGAGAGATATGGTCTCTAATTTGATGTGCAGGTTTATGACCAAAAACCTCATGTGTCAGTATAACATGCTTGGGCAGAGAGGCAAGTTGTCTTTTAGAAAAACAAAGTTATACAATGTGATTCAGGAGAGCGTGCTTAAAAAGTTCTCAGATTCAAATGTGACAGAAATACAAATGATAGTTGCAGCAAAATTGCGTAATGCTCCAAAATTGAAAAATGAAAATTAGCTGATGTAAAATGGTACTTACAATCAGTTAAGATCTGCAAGAATGTTAAAACAAACCAATCTTTGTCTCATGCATGACCTTGGTGAAGTAAAGTATTTTCATACCAAGACGAACTGCAATAGCGCAGTGAAAAATCTAGTCATACTCACTGCCACCAGGAGTCTAACCCGGGTCTCTTGAGTGAGAGCCAGACAGCAAGACCACTACACCACTGTGGTGTAGGGGTCTTGCTGCCTGGCTCTCACTCAAGAGACCCGGGTTCGACTTCTGGTGGCAGTGGGTATGACTAGATAAAGTATTTTCATTTTGTATGTTACTAAAAAAATGCTGGTAAATTTATCTCATGACTGATTGTACACAGATGACCTCATATATTGTAACTATGTGTACATTTCCCTTCCTCCCCCCTCTCTCTCTCTCTTAAAGAAGCTCTTTTTCTATCAGAATGACAAAATTTATTGATGTGTAAACAGTATAAGGGGGGATGTTAGAGAAGCTTAAGAATGAAAGAACCAGGACCGCCGAGAACCGAACCTCAGACAAGCTGTTCCCGCCACCACGCTAACCTGGTCCTGGTTCTTTCAACTTGTCGTTATGGGATTCAAGCTTAGGAATGGTTTTAAGATGTGGAGAGAGACTTACTGCTGTAAAATTTGAACCGATTGGGATATTACCTCATGATATTTATGTGAGATGATATTAATGATCTCAGATTATAAAAGCAAACTAGTATTATTAACAGTGATTTATTTTGTAATTTAGTAATAGATATAACATTTTAATTTATAATTTTGCTTTTGCCTACCACTTAGGTTCCCATGTATTTTTACGTAAATGAAAAAGTATGGAGCTACACTAGTATCAATTCACAAAATGCTGAATTTCATTGACAACTGTGGTCTGTATTGTTTTAAGCATATTGTGTACTTGTGGCAGGCCTGGTATTCTTTGCATATATTCCCCCTGGGGCTACATAGATGCTAGAATGTAGCCCTCTCCATGTCGGCTGTGTGCCGTAAGAGGCGACTGATTCTGGCCCTGGGTGGGGATCTCTTTTACTAGCCCATAGCAGATCTTTTTACCGCTTGACATATTTTCCCTTCTCATTTCCCTTTGCTTTCTGTCCATTTTCTTTTACGTTCTCTTACTTTTCCGAGTGGTGGGCTGACTCTTTGTCAGAGTGAGGGTTGGTGTCCTTTACTTCCCATAGCCATTTCTGTCTTTCTCTTGTTCTATATACCTCTACTGTTTAGGGTGACACTAGGCTGGGGATCTGCCCATTCTTCTCTACCTTTTATAGTCCCACTTGTGGCACATGCCCAGGGATAATGCTAGGCACAAGTGCCATGGGAACCCATTTATTGAGTCGTGGCCCGGGATGGCGGATGGTCACCCTCACAGTTCAAGGGTGGTTTCTGCTGTTCTGGACCATGGCATGGGGAGGTAATGCATAGGAGCAGGTGTCAGGCTATGGATGGATTGTGGCTAAACAAAGTTTTAATTTTTTGTATTACTGGGATCATCCATTTATATATTGCAGTTATTCTTCATTCAAGTCAGATATCTTGAAAGCCTTTATATATAAAAATGCAAGCACTAACTTTTTTTTTTCATAAAATATGGAAATTATTTTGGTTTTGATATTTTTACAAGGATGAAAATTATTAAATTTATGAAAAAGTGTAAGACTGAAGAATATATATATACACTCTTTCTGTATTACTTGTATTTTTTACATGCCTACCTTGTATTCTGAAATTGCACAGTACTATGGTTGCATTCAACAAGTGTGAAGGCTGCATTATCGTGCTCTACCAGCCTGCCTGTCAACAATGTGCGGTCTCGTAAAGGATATGTTTCTGTTTATAATAGCCTATTCGACTATAGCTTACGTAAATGATACAGAAACATATACTGAGAGACTGGATGCACTGATGACATGCAGATTACCAGAGCACGATAATGCAGCCTTCAAACTTGTTGGAATCAACTACAAAAGCTCAGATAATTCACGGATAAATAAACACATGGATTATTCCACCAGATATTACCGTGTATTACACGTGAATTTGTACACGTGTATTCCACGTGTTCATTTTCACGTGAATTCGATTTTGCATTTTCCATCAAATATCCATGAGTAATCCACGTGCAGGATCCACGTGTATTCCACGTGAATTACGTGACATTTGCCCACTGGGTTTCTCCACAGTAAAGTGCACTGGTGGCCAGAGGCTGGATTTCACGCACGCTGTCGCTCTCGGAGGGAACACAGGGTGGCACACACGCCTGGGAGTCGCACCTCAGGGGACCAAGGACCCGGAAGTAACGTGAGCTATAGCCCATCCAGACGTTGGACGCCAGCCACAAGGAGCGGTGAGTCTCCTGGGGACGCTGACGGGGTTTTCGGGCGCCTGGGTGAGGTTACAGGTAGGTTACAGTGGTGGCCAGTATGGGGATTTTGTTGGTCTGTCTGAGGGTGCCGCTGGAGTTGCGTGTGGTGCTACGGGGAGTGTTGGGACAGTGCGAGAGCGACGGGCAGCGTGTGGGAGGGTTACGCCCTGTGTGCACGCGTCGCCATTTTCTTGTCCGGTCTTGCTGCGTGGACGCCGCGCGGGGCAGTCAGCTGACCGGAAGGCGGGAAGAGGATCAGCTGTTGTTTACCTCCCAGAGGGAGGCCTTAGGACTGTTACGGACTGTGTGTGGTGTGTTCTAAGTCATGGCAGGGAAGGAAGTTACCCTGGAGGACCTGCTGGCCGCCCTCAGTGCCCAGGTGGAGGCTGTGACGGGCATGAGGAAAGACATGACTGAAGGTTTTGACGCTCAGCGCCGTGAAGTGACTGAAAGCCTGGCAAGTGTACGGGAGGAGGTGGCGGGGAGTGCCGAGCGGGTATTTAAAGAGCTCAGGGCAAACCTAGCGGAGGAATGTAGCCGTGTTAAAAAGGAGGTGAAGGAAGAGGTGCTTGAGGAGGTGTTTACTAAGGCCGAGGTTAAGGCTGAAGTGGAAGGGGTTGCCAGAGAGTTAAGGAAGTATGTTGACGAGGCTATGGGTGCTAGCCAAGGCTTTGTCGCCCCTCAGGGAAACATGCCGCTCAGGGTACACGAGCAGCGCAGTGGGGATGAGGGGGGAAGTGACATTAGTGATGACGGGGGCAGGTTTCGTCCCCTGGTTCCGGCAAGACTCTCGCCCGCGGCACCCGTGTTTCAACCTCTGGGCACTCCGGCTAACATGTTATCGCCTCCTCCTTCCCCGCCAGGCTCGGTAAAGTCCTGCCACTCGTGCACCAGCTCCACGACACGACGGCTCCGGGACGGGACGAGGCGCCGGCCACAGGAGTTCGATGGGAGTGTCTCTTGGGAGGCATATAAGACACAATTCGAACTCCTGGCGAGCGCCCGTCAGTGGAGTCGGAAGGAAATGGCCCTGCAGCTGGTGTGCGCGCTCAAGGGAGCGGCGCTCGAGGTTCTGAACCAGCTGCCGGCCGCCAAACGGAGCTCCTACAGCGAGGTGACAGCTGCTCTGGAGCGGAGGTACGGGCATCAGCACCAGTCTGAGGTGTTCAGGACCAGGTTTCGGGCTCGGACAAGAGGCCCGGGGGAAACCCTGACACGGTTGGCGCAAGACTTGGAGGTGCTGGTGCGCCGTGCGTACCCAGGGGCAGGTGAGGAGCTGATCACCATCCTCCTGCGGGATCAGTTTGTTGACGCTATCGATAATCAACAACTGAGGATTTATGTGCAGCAGGCACACCCCAAGGACCTTCAGGAGGCTTTGGCCAGGGGCTTGGAGCTGGAGTCGTTTCTCAGGACGACAAGGGAGAAACCCAGCGGGAACCATAGCCCTTACAAGGTGAAGGCGAAGAAGGGGAGCGTGAGGAAGTCGTCCTCCAGTCCTTCACCACCCCCAGGTGAGTTCAAGGGGAACTGTTTCTCGTGCGGGCAGCAGGGACACTCCAGGAAGTACTACCCGGGGAGCAAGAGCAGCAGAAAGGCTGGCGGCACGGGAGCGGGGCCGACTCAGTACAAGCCCTGCTGTTACAACTGTGGCAAGGGTCACCGGACTTCAGAGTGTACCCTGGTCCCCGCCACAGACTGTAAGGAGGCCGCGGGAAACCGGGACGGGGTGGCGGAGGGGGGCAAGCGCCAGTCGGAGGAGAAGAAGCCCCAATCCGCCTAAGTTGCCGCGCTGAGGGCGCCCGGGCCGTTCAGGTGGGTGGGCAAGTGGATGGGAATTCTTGCTACCTGACGGTGGACTCGGGCGCCGAGAGCACGTTCGTGCAGGACGGCATGCTGGCAACCGGACAGCCCCCGGTGGTCAGGCAGCAGCTCTGTGGGATTACGGGACACTGCACACAGCTCAGGGGGCCATTGGATGCCAGGGTAACTGTGGGCGGCACGGAGGAGTGTCTTCCTGTCTTCGTGGCTGACGTCGGGGAGAACTTGCTGGGACTAGACTATCTCCAGCGGAGCAGGGCGGTGCTGGATTTCGGGGATATGACCATGGCGGTCGGAGGCAACGTGGTGCCGCTAAGGGAAGGCGGCGGAGGCGCAGTGGAGTGTGCTGTCTCTGTCGAGACTCACCGAGCCCATGCTGCGTCACCCCCCGAAGCCAGCCACCGCTGCCGACTAGGGAAGGAGAAGGAGAGTCTAGTTCCGGACGGGTGTGAAGGTGTACAGACGAATATGGACCCGGTAGGTCTGGTCGAGGGCGCGCAGGAGAGTAGCACTGGGGTTCCACCTCATCTGCAGGATCTATTGCAGAGGAGCTCGGTATGCCTGTCCGGAGAACAGGTGGACGAGGTGGGAAAAGTGCTGACTCAGTATGCGGATGTGTTCTCGAAGGGAGACCATGACCTGGGCCGGACCAGTCTGGTAAAACACCACATCCACACAGGAGACAGTCGTCCTGTCAAGTTGCCGCCCCGGAGGATTGCGCCTGCACGACGGCTGGAGGTGGAAAAAGCCGTGGAGAAGCTGCTCGCACAAGGGGTTATTGAAAAGTCGTGCAGCCCATGGAGTGCCGCTGTCGTCCTCGTTAAGAAGAAGGATGGGTCCACCAGGTGTTGCGTGGACTATCGGGGCCTTAACGCGGTGACGACAAAGGACTCTTACCCTCTCCCGAGGGTGGATGACACGCTGGATGCGCTCACGGGGGCACAGTGGTTCTCGACCTTGGATCTGAAGTCCGGCTACCACCAGGTTGAGGTAGCGGAGGAGGACAGAGAGAAGACGGCCTTCTCGTCTGGGCAAGGACTGTACCAGTTCAAGGTAATGAGTTTCGGACTAGTGAATGCCCCGGCAACGTTTGAGCGTTTGATGGAGCGTATGCTGGAAGGGTTGCTCTGGAAAAGCGCCCTGGTGTACTTGGACGAAGTACTAGTGTACGGGGACTCGTTCAAGCTGGCTCTGGAAAGGTTAAAAACAGTGCTGGACAGGCTCAGGGCGGCTAATGTGAAACTGAGTCCTAAGAAGTGCTGTCTTTTCCGGAAGGAAGTGCCGTTCCTGGGGCACATAGTGACTAGTGAGGGGGTGAAAACAGACCCGGGTAAAGTTGAGTCAGTAAAGGAGTGGCCGGTGCCGCGTAGTGTGACTGAAGTTCGTGGGTTTATCGGACTGTGCACGTACTACCGGCGGTTCGTGAAGGGGTTTGCTCAGACCGCAGCGCCACTCCACCACTTGACTCGGAAAGGGGCCTGCTTTCACTGGAGCGAGGACTGTCAACGGGCTTTTGAGGAGTTGAAGGAGGCCCTTGCTAATGCCCCTGTGTTACCGTACCCTGACCCCACAAAGGTGTACATTCTGGACTGCGACGCTAGTGCTGAGGGCGTGGGAGCGGTTCTGTCCCAGGAAAAGGATGGGCAGGAATGGGTTAAGTCTCCTACTTCAGCCGGAAGTTCTCTGCGCCAGAGAGGAACTATTGCGTCACACGTAAGGAGTTGTTGGCAGTGATTCAGGCTCTGGATCACTTCCATCCGTACTTGTACGGGGCCAAGTTCAAGGTCAGGACGGACCATGCTGCGCTGAGGTGGTTAAAGAACCTCAGGAACCCGGAGGGTCAGCTGGCCAGGTGGATTGGCAAGCTTGAACAGCACGACTACCACATTGAGTACCGGCCGGGGAAACTGCACGGTAATGCGGACAGTTTAAGTCGCCGGCCCTGCGAAAGTGACTGTGCGCATTGCAGCCGCCGGGAGGGGGAGCCTGTGAGCGTGAAGGCTGCCGCGGTTGCCAGTGACACTAGTTGGGGAGAGGACCTCGGACAGGCCCAGCGGGAGGACGCGGACATTGGGCCCATAGTGACACTGCGGGAAGAAGGCGAGGAAAAACCGCCTTGGGAAAGTGTTGCACCGTTGAGCCCTGCAGCTAAGGCGTTGTGGCAACAGTGGGCAGTGCTACGCCTGAGTGATGGGGTGCTGCAGAGGCGGTGGGAGACAAGTGGCGGCGGTGTGGCCTTCTGGCAGACAATAGTTCCTGGGAAAATGAGAAAGGAACTGGTGCGCGAGGCTCACGGTGGTAGTGCGAGCGGCCACTTCGGTGTGCGTAAGACCCTCGGGAGGTTAAAGCAGCGTGTGTACTGGGTAGGCATGCGAAAGGACGCGACTGAGTGGTGCAGGAGTTGTGACGTGTGTTGTGCCAAGATGGGCCCCGGGAGAAGGACTGTGGCTCCCTTACAGGTGTACCAGGTAGGGGCACCCATGGAGAGGGTAGCAGTGGACATTGTGGGCCCATTCCCTAAGTCAGTTCGGGGGAATCGCTTTGTGTGCGTGGCCATGGACTATTTTACTAAGTGGCCGGAAGCGTTCCCTCTCCCGAACCATGAGGCGGGCACAGTGGCGGGGGTGTTGGTGGACGAGTTCTTTGCCCGGTTTGGTGTGCCGCACGAGTTGCACTCCGACCAAGGGAGGGAGTTTGAGTCGGCCGTGTTCCGGGAGTGCTGTAGCTTGCTGGGCATTAAAAAGACTCGTACCACACCCCTACGGCCTCAGTCAGATGGCATGGTGGAACGCTACAACCGCACCCTAGGTCAGGAGTTGGCAAAGTATTGCCAGGAGGGACAGGAGGATTGGGACTTGAAAATCCCCCTGGTACTGATGGCTTACCGCTCGGCCGAACACGAGGTGACTGGGTACACGCCCGCGCGGCTGATGTGTGGACGGGAGTTCCGGCTGCCAGTGGATCTGGTGACTGGCAGGCCGCCGGACGAAGAGATGCCCAATACAGTCACCCCCTACGCTATCGCCCTCCAGGACCGTCTCCAGCAAGTACACCATCAGGTGAGGGCTAACCTGAAGGTGTCGGGCGAGACGATGAAAGACCGGTACGATCGGCGGGCCAAGTCACCACCTTTCAAGGAGGGGGACAAAGTGTGGCTGCACAACCCTCGGAGGAAGAAAGGGTTGTCTCCCAAGCTCCAGAGTCCCTGGGAGGGGCCCTACGACGTGGAACGGGTCCTTTCTGACGTCACATTCCGCATACGCCAGGGGCCTTACAGGCGTGCCATGGTGGTGCACGCGGACCGGCTCTGGCGGTACCACGGTCCCGGAGACTTCTCCTGGGAGGAGGAAGCTTCGCTGGCGGGCAGCGAGGAGGAGGAGGAAGCGGACCTGGGGCTGGGGGTCGAGGAGCCCCTGGTGACGGAGGATGAGGAGGACCTGGACCCGAGGGAACCGGAGCCCATGGTGTTGGAGGAGGACGCGGGCGAGGAGGTGTGTCCCTTGGACGGGGCATCTGCAGGAGGTAATCTTGGGCCGGAGGTAAGGAGGCCCAGGAGGGAGCGGCGTCTCCCCGGTTGGATGGATGACTTTGTTTGTGACTGAGCACATGTTTAGTTGAGTTTACTTTATTTGGGCGGGATGTGTTTTCTTTTTTTGGGGAGCGAGGACGCTCCATCTTTTCACAGGAGGGGGTGATGTTACGGCTGCCTGAGGTTCCCGCCAGGAAGTGACGTCACCGAGCGGGAAGGCCTGTGATTGGGGCGCGCACGAGGGTCTTGGGGGACGCCGGCAGGCAGAGCAGTTGGATTCGAACCTCGGTCGGGACCTGAGGCTCGTAGCGTGGCGGTGCACGGACCCCCTTGGAGAAAGTGCCTGGCATTGGCGGTGTTTGGGTTTGTGGACTTTAGTAGAGGGTTTCGACGGTCAACAAGTGGCCGGACCCCGGTGGAACAGTGTGGGAACTGTGACAAAGGAAATAAACCACGTTAAACCGGCGGATTGTGTTTCTCTGAGCCCGCCGAAGTGGAAGGGGTTTGCTTTCTCCACAGTAAAGTGCACTGGTGGCCAGAGGCTGGATTTCACGCACGCTGTCGCTCTCGGAGGGAACACAGGGTGGCACACACGCCTGGGAGTCGCACCTCAGGGGACCAAGGACCCGGAAGTAACGTGAGCTATAGCCCATCCAGACGTTGGACGCCAGCCACAAGGAGCGGTGAGTCTCCTGGGGACGCTGACGGGGTTTTCGGGCGCCTGGGTGAGGTTACAGGTAGGTTACAATATGATAAATGAGATAACCTACACCCCTTGTATGTCGGTAAATGTGATAAATGAGACAACCTGCACCCCTTGTATGTCGGTAAATGTGATAAATGAGATAACCTACACCCCATGTATGTCGGTAAATGTGATAAATGAGATAACCTGCACCCCTTGTATGTCAGTAAATGTGATGAGATAATCTACACCCCTTGTATGTCGGTAAATGTGATAAATGAGATAACCTACACCCCTGAATTGCATCTCGGTAAATGTGATAAATGAGATAAACTGCACCCCTTGTATATCGGTAAATGTGATAAATGAGATAACCTACACCCCTTGTATGACGGTATATGTGATAAATGAGATAACCTGCACCCCTTGTATGTCGGTATATGTGATAAATGAGATAACATACACCCCTTGTATGTTGGTAAATGTGATAAATGAGATAACCTACACCCCTTGTATGTAGGTAAATGTGATAAATGAGATAACCTGCACCCCTTGTATGTCGGTAAATGTGATAAATGAGATAACCTACACCCCTTGTATGTCGGTAAATGTGATAAATGAGATAACCTGAACCCCTTGCATCTCGGTAAATGTGATAAATGAGGTACCCTACATCCCTTGCATGTCGGTAAATGTGATAAATGAGGTAACTTTTTTGTTTACATCTCAGCCTATAGCGCCGGTAGGCTTTCTTCAAGGGCCTGGTGGTCGGCCCAAGCCCGTCATGGCGCAGGCAATTTTTATAGTGGCGCTAGTTATGCTTGGCTCATGCTGCCCCCTGGAACTCATTTTTGATTCGCTTGTATGGTTTCTTTTAGAATCCGGGATGATAGGTGGTCTTCTGGACAGCCTGTGGGTAGTCTTAAGCCACTCGGCGGTGACTAAAAAATCCCAGGTGGTAGCGTGGGGATTCGAATAGATATTGTCCATGGCGTGATGAGTGCTGGCCCCGCACCCTAATCACTCAGCCACCGCCTACCCTTGTATGTCAGTAAATGTGAAAAATAAGATTATGGGTCCATGTCATTCTTGAAATTGGCCATTTTCCCACAAAAGCTGCCATGCTGTCTTGCCGCCATCTTGCCAGGACAAACTACGATATCAACACTGTGTTTGTAAACATCAGGTTCCGCGCATGCCCAGATCAGGATGGGATGTCTTAGGATACGTGGATGGTAGATGACACAACACTGGCTCACTTAAAATCAAAACCTTATTGCTTATGTTCTTCTTGTAACTAATTTATTTATGGAGCAATATATTTTATTCAGAAAGCTATTTAATCAGGAAGGATAGGAGATTAATGATCACTATCACTCGTTTTTTTTAAAGAAAAGTAAAAAATATTTCCTAGATATCGATGATAAAATATTAAAAAGTTGAAAAATGTTTGTCAAAAACCTAAATCACCTTCATACAAAAGTTAAAACAGCGAACATAATTCCTTTTTCATACTTTCATAAAATGAATAAAAAGGGTAGACTTAAATAATTGGCTAAAATAGGAAGTTAAGATAACATATTTTCTTTACCATGTCCTATATACCAAAAGAAAGAGGAAAAATAAAGATATTTATAAACAAATAATAAAGTTATTACTTATTTGAAATAATTACTTAAAGAACGCATAAAATAAGTGTTTCTTGTAATTATTATTTAAAAAAACAATAGTATTTTTTAAAAGTTTTAATGATCGGATGATCGGAATGGCGATCGGAACAGCAGTACTTAAAAAATGATCGGATGATCGGAATCGGATCAGTTGCCTAAACTGATCGGATGATCGGGGATCGGAACAGTAAAAAAGTGATCGGTGCCTACCTCTGAAATTTACTAATGCGATTATTGAGTCCAACATCCACATCGTTGATGTAAATAATGAAGAGCACTGGGCCAAGAACCGAGCCCTGAGGGACACCACTAGTGACCGGCGCCCACTCTGAGTTAAATCCGTCAATCACCACTCTTTGTTGTCTGTTGCTCAAGCAGCTCAACCAATTCGCGATCCATTGGTGTACTTGACCGTCAATACCTATTTGCTTTAATTTGTAAAGTAATTTATGATGTGGGACTTTATCAAACGCTTTCTGGAAATCAAGATAGACTACGTCCAGTGATTTGGTTACGTCATAAACCGTGAAGAGGTCGTTATAAAAGGTTAATAGGTTTGATAGGCAGAATCTTTTGTCACGGAAGCCATGTTGTGAGTCCCCAATTAATGAGTGGCTTTCAAGGTAACTCACAATTTTGTCTTTAATTATGCTCTCAAGTAGCTTACCTACAACCGAAGTTAGACTAATGGGCCTGTAATTACCTGGTACTTTTTCCTTTCTTATTAAAAATCGGTGTCACGTTAGCCCTTTTTCAATCCGAAGGGACGATGCCTTGTCGCAAGAACATATTGAATACGGTTGAGAGGGAGGAGAGCATTTCACTCTTTGTTTCTTTGAGTAGAGTAGGATATACTTTGTCAGGTCCAGGACTTTTATTTGTTTTAAGTGACTGGAGGGCTTTAAGGACTTCATCGGTTGTTATTTCAAAGTTAGGCAATGCATGCTCGGGATTTACATTAGGACTGGTGTTGGTGATAGTGGTGGGAGGACTGTTAGTATTAATTCCATAATGCCCAGAAGATAAACAAAGCCGTCCCAGCACTATTTCGACAACAGGCTTCGTGGTAACAGGTAGGTCGTTGATGAAACTCGCATATTTATCTTTATTATTGCAATGTGGGGTCCACGTGGACCCGGGGTTACCTTTGATGTAGCAAATAGGTTACGAGGAAACGAAGATGTAGAAATATTTATCACGCGATGTAAGAAAATTGTGGTGATGTATTGGGGTCCATTGTGTTGGTAGAAGGTTGGCGGACATTTTCATGTTGTGGTAAATGCAGTATGATTCTATTTAGGTTATTTTCTCTCCTTTTGCTTGAGATATTCTTCAGTGCAAGCATGTCACGAGCTAGATGTTATAGTGATGGTGAGCTGAGTAGCCTTATGAAGTCCTCCTGGTTCCCCCGTGAGCTGGAGGAGGCAGGAATAACGTCGGATGCCGAGTTGGAGGAAAACGAGGGGAGTGGTCGCCCCCCCAATGCCACCACCCCAACTCAGCCTCCCCACCGCCAACAACAAGATACTGGTGATGCTTTCGGCTGTGAGGAACACCATATGCCTGTACTTTGACCTTCAGCCACCAGCTCCAGCAGAAGAGGAGGAGGAGGAAGGCCCTCGTAAGAACAAGAGGTGTGCTCTATGCCCCTATTCAAGGTCGCAGACGAAGGTCCGGAGTGTCTGTGGCATCTGCAAGAATCACACCTGTCCACGTCACATGACTATGGCGTGTGAGAGCTGCAAAGACATTCTATAGGTGAGAATAGGTTTGGATAAGTTAGAGGTTACGTTTATAATATATTTGTATATATTTTGTTTATTTTGCAATTGCACATTTTCATTTTTTGCAGAACACACCTCTGATTGTTGCCTGTGGATATGCTAGCTGTCGGGTGGTTTGTAGAGAGGAAGACACCAACTTCCAGGATTTCCATGTCCCGACGCCCATCGATCTACACTTAATTATTTTTATATATTCTTTTTACCAAATTATCGTTTTTGTAGTAAATTTTCACAAATAATATATTTTAAATTTTTTATAACAATAATAAAGTACATTTTTGCTTCAAACATAGTTTCAGTCTATTCCTAACATCATATTCTTAATATTGAATAGCATTAACTCTACAGGATACAGGTATGCATATGTTATTTTTGGTGATTTACAGAGGGGGTCCGGTTGGGTTACCTTCAGAGCCACCGCTAAACAGGGTTACCTTTCTAGGGTTTGGGGTGACATGGGATGGAGCACTTTTAGGGAAGGATTAGTGAAGGCAACCTTGAGATATAAAGTGAGACTGGAGCGAATGGAGGATACAAGATTAGCAAGAAAAGTATACTTGTGGAATATAAGAGATGGCAAATGGGCGAATAAATGTGGGCGACTGCGATGATAGACAGGAATGTTGCGCTAAGTAGGTGGGTGTACCGACCCCTTGAAGATAGGCAGAATGTGTTTGAATGGAGAATAACAAACAGAAATGGAGAGGGGTTTGAGTGGGATGTAAGAAAGTGGAAGAATGTGATAGATATGGCAGTTAAAGATGAGGGATTGAGCAAGTGGAAGAATGAGATGGAAAGAAAGGAAACTCTCGACTGGTATAGGGAGAAAGAGGCCCCAAAGTGTGAGGTGTGGTATGAGGGAAGCCTGGGAGGTGATCTTCTTTTCCGTGCTAGAGCGCAGTGTCTGGATGTGAATGCAAGGAACTATAGATGGTCTGAGTCCCGCAGCAAAGTATGCCAGATGTGTGACAGGGGTGTGGACGAGACTGTGCAGCATGTAGTGCTGGAATGCAAGAAGTATGACAGGGAGAGAACGAAGATGATGCATGTGTTTTTGAGCGAGATGGGACGTGATGTAAACGGGAGGACTGGAAGGGAGTGGATGGTGCTGCTGCTGCAGGGGCTCAGTGGAGAGACGAGTGGACGAGTGATTGAGGCAGTGAAAGAGTTCTTGGAGGGCATGTGGCGTGAAAGATGTAGGGAATGATATCTTGCCCCGAGAACATTGACTTCCCGCATGTTTTGTTTTCTTTTCACAGGAGATGCCGATATAAAGGCCTGGCTAGGGAGAAATCCCGAGCCACCTGTGACATCAAGATCAAGATCAAGATCAAGAACAGACGTGTGTGTGAGCGGCTCGTTTAGGAACTCCGTCTGCCCTGCTGCAGTGTTGTTGGTGAGCACCTTACAGCTTCTGCAGGGACGGGTGTGGATGACTGTGGTGTGTGTGGGAAGGGAGTGACGGACAACGGTGTGTGTTGTGAGAGGTGACGACTGCAATTTCCCCATTTGACCCTCCCGACGCTGACGCCCCCAACCCCATTATTCCCCACACAAACAGACGCCAACTACACGACACATTTATTGACATCATAAATACATTTCCTCTCTCACAAACAGTACTCCAGCCAACACGAACACATACTGTAACACGCCCCGCTGGCCACGGTGGCCCTCTGACCACAGCACACACACTCGACCTTTTTCTCACCAACAACATTCTTAACATAACAAACACTCAGGTTGTTCCAGGACTTAGTGACCATGACATACTCATCGTTGACGCTGACCTCCGACCGATTAGACATAAACAGAGACCCAGACAGATTTTCCTTTTTTCAAGGGCTGACTCAGACATGATCAAACAAGACCTAACTGCCTTCAGCACTGACTTTTTTGCGACTGACCCACACAAAAGACTTCCTTCCACCAACTGGAACAACTTGAAACACACCATACACGCCTCAATGAACAGACACATGGTAGCAGGTCCATCCGCCCCAGTGACGATCGCCTAAGTCCTTCGCCCAGAAGTTGGGGCGCATCGACTCTTAGGAAGTTGATCTTCCCAGTGCGCCCCACAACCAAGTCGGTGCGCCCCAAATCTCATGTTTGCTTATAAGTATTTATCGGATCAATGGCTGAACAATGAACAATGAACGAATAATTTAAAACAATTCGAAGCAGCCAAATTAGGTTACTTTCTAGTACAAATTTTATTATAGCTACACTTCCATCATGGCGACTGCTCTGCCAACATACCCGTGCATCGTTTGTTTTAATGAAGTAAGGCCAAGGCAGCAAGCACTGCAGTGTGAAATCTGTTATAAATGGCAACACCGTACCTACAACTCGGGTGTAAGCCAGCTTGATTATCGAATGATGAACCGTGGGGAGTTGGTTGACGTACATTGGTACTGCAGTAGGGTAAGGTAACCAGTAGGTACGCAGTGGTCCAGTACGTACGCATTTGGCATTTAAAAATGTCCCCACAAAAAAAGACCAAAGCAAAATCAACAAACTTCATATCATATTATACTTCAACCATCCCTCCATCATATACAGAAGTATCCCACAAATAACATGTATATCATAAAAACTATGTACCCTAAAAGAATGCAATTAGGAAATGTGGTAGTTTTCTTAGGGAAATGCTAAGGATTGCAAATTTCGTTTTTGTTGTCTGCCTTGTTTCCGGTGTATTTTTTTTTTTCTTTTTCCTTTTTGCAGGTTGATTTGGGAGGGTAAACTTCAAGAAATAGGTGTTGGTTTTATTCCAGTACATATCTATAAACTGGAAAAAAGGTGCATACCTACTGGACAAGGAAATCAAGACTTGACCAGTAGGTACGCATTTTTTCAAATGACTGCTAGAGAGACGTATGCCACAATCCACAGCAATACAACTCAAGCTCTATGGCATATGAGAACAAGAAGCACTGTCCTGTGAAAACTGTCTGTGTGCCACCTCATCAAACTTACCCCACTGGCTGTCCAGTAGGTACGCAGTGCATGTTGTCCAGTAGGTACTCTCGTCGTCCCAGACTACGCGGAACTATCATATCCTCACAGAGCATGTGAGCTAGCTGTACTAGAACCCCCAAATCCAGAGTGCAGGGGCCGTGTTCATGGATTTGCATTTACTACTTCTATAAAGGAAATACTTATCTCCCACTTCAAATTGTAAAGTGATAACTGCTATTTTGTTTGAAGGAAGTCCTATATTCTTATTCACTAAAACTAAAGTTTTTCCTTTACAATATACATTTCACTTGATTAAGGGAACCGGCTGGTTGCCGATTAGTAATTCCGTATTTATTATCCGATTCAACTGAAATGTGGCACAGTTATAGGGTACCCTACACTGTATGTACCCATAAAATTTCATTAGAATTGGGCAATTAGTTATCGAATTAGAGCCAAATTAGTGCGAAACTAAACAAACTTTCCTTAAACCTAAAAACAGACTACACATTTTATCCTATGACAAAAATATATATATCAGTGGAAAGGGCTTGATTTTCTCTAAAAGATTTAGGAGGCAAATTTTTGAATGAGTTCTAATTAGTCGAATTAGGGCCGTACAAAGTTAGTGCAAAATTTGCAACGACTAATTTCAGATAAAATTAATTTTCACAGACTAATTGTAGATGAATGAAATGGAAAATAGAAAATCTAATCCCTAAACATTGTAGCGCAAATCAAGCTCTTTCCAGTGATATGCATATCGTTGTTCTAGGACGAATAGTCTGGCCTTTTTTTAGCATAATGTGCAAAAAAACTAGGTTTTCAGAAAAACGCTATGACCAAAAACAAATAAACTAACATATAAAGGGAGGTTGAATGAATAAAATATCCAAAGGAGACTCTTCTAGCTGTTGTAGTTTTTTAGTTATAAATTAATGAGTACCTACTGGACAAGGGTGAGTACCTAATGGGTAGGGGTAGGCCTAAACGTACGCACTAACTTTATACACCATTTTTTCTGTACAGTTAAATCTTATTCGAAAAATGCTTGTACCACATGAAACTATAGCCATTCCTTTATTTGCAAACAATAATTGATGTAGTTTGCTTAAATAGTATAGCGGGTACAGGTCAGAGTGTAAAAAAATCGCCGATTTTTTGCGTACCTACTGGTTACCTTACCCTAATTGCCAACAAAATACAGGTACTGTGTCGGTATTTCGACCAATTATTCGGTACTGTTAGATTTGTAGTAAAATCTCTCTCTCTCTCTCTCTCTCTCTCTCTCTCTCTCTCTCTCTCTCTCTCTCTCTCTTCATTAACGTATTAGATCTGAAGGTAATATTATAGCTTGTCGTCCCATGCATCGTTTCCAGATATGAGTGATGATGGTGCACCGCCGCAATTGCATGTACATAGTAGCATAAATCCTTCCCTGCCGCCACCATCACCACATCAAGGTAGTACTTGTCCGTATGTTTTTGTTCAGCCAAAAATTGAATATATTTTGAAGAGTACCACTATTTTCCTATATCTTTATCATAATGTAACTAAACATATTTTACAAACAATACAAAGATTGGAAAAAAGATATTTGATGAGAGAGAGAGAGAGAGAGAGAGAGAGAGAGAGAGAGAGAGAGAGAGAGAGAGAGAGAGAGAGGTGGTTATGGGATGAAGGGGAGATAAACAGGACGGATCTTACCCCTATGGATGTAGATGATGTGGGCAATGTTACATGGACTATTGTTGAAAATTCATCCCGCCAGAGACACCCAAAGCTAACAAACTCTATTGGTTATTCATATAATGTAAAGCGAAAAAACAAAAATGGGTCGGTTGACTGGCAGTGTTGCAAGCGGTCGCGAAGTGCTGTAATGTGTCGCGCAACAGTAAAACAGGTCGGAGACAACTTTATACCTAGCACCGCTGAACACTGTCATCCCGCCGAACCCAACACAACTACAGTGCATCAAATCCGAGCTGCTGTGATGGAAGAGGCATGCGCCAATATCTTCAAACCAGCAGGGGAGATAGTATCTACGGCAATGAGGAAACATTTGGACTCGTCAAAACCTTATCCAAGTATATCGAAACCTGCACATCTTGCACGCACTGCCAACCGACACCGACGAAAGGAACGCCCTAGTGATCCAACAGACTTGTGTTTTACACTGGACATTGATTTTATTGGCCAGGATTTTCTACAAAATGATATTGATTTGCGTGGCAACCGGCACCTCATATTTGCTACTGCTGCCCAATTAGATATCCTTTTCAAATGTCGACATTGGTTTATGGATTCGACATTTAAAGTGGTACGCAAGCCATTTCACCAACTTTTTTCTATTCACGGCTTTGTAAAATCCGGAGACTCTGTTAAACTGGTCCCTCTCCTATTTTGTCTAATGTCTTCCCGTAAGAAAAGAGACTACAGGAAATCCCCGATATACGAAAGCTCGATGTACGAAAATTCGGATATACGAAAGTGAAAAATATAGGACAATTTTCGGTTCACGAAAGACATGCTTCGCATATACGAAAAATGCGACAGTTTCACGCACTGTTTCGCACCCGATGTCTATATCGGTCGCCAGCGCCGTCAACAGCCTCACGCACACTCGCAGTGATTAGGCAGCAAGTGTCCATGTCCAGTCCCCTCCACTTCAACGCTCATCACTTAGCGTTGCCAGTTTGTGAACCCCTTGCTTCACTCGAATCAAACACATCCCAGCCAGCGTGAGGAAACGTGAGGGTGATGGAGGGTTGGGGGGGCTTGGAGTGGTCGGTGGTGTACTGTTTGGCACGTGTTTCGGGCACGAGTCGAAACTGGCCTTTCACAGGGAAGTAAACATTGGCAATGTTAAGTGATGAGTTGTAGTGACGAGTTAGAGGATTGTCCTAACATGTAATGCATTTCTATAACAGTAAAGGAACAGGAAATGGTAATTGTTGTTAATTATTTATGAGCCTTGCGTTTCATTGTAGTGTGAGTAGTAAATTGCTTTTCAGCATAGTTATATTTAACTTTTTTTTTTTTTTTTTTTTTGCTGGCGCTGGTCCCTAACCCCCCTATTTATTAACAATCCTATGGGGGAAATGGCTTCGATATACGAAAAATCGATAAACGAAAGGTTTTTTCAGTCCCTAACCCTTTCGTATATAGGGGATTTCCTGTATAAGCATGTGCTCCAAGGTATTGTCGACTTAGCAGATACTGTCGCTGTAGAGCATGTCACCATCGATTATGAGCATGCGATGTGGCGAGCCATACCAAAGGTGATACCCACAGTGACCATTCACGGCTGCGGATTTCACTGGGCCCAGGCAGTGTGGCGACAAGTGCAGGCCCATGGCTTGCAAGCTGCTTATCGCCAAGACTCTGGTACACACAGATTCATAAAGAAGTTACTTTCTCTTCCATTCCTCCCATATGAAGATATCATTGCAACATTTGACGAGCTTATTTCCAGCACAGCCCTTACCCCTAACCTAATTACTCTTGTTGCGTACATTCGCAACCAGTGGATCACATCCACTGTATTTCCCCCAGCTACCTGGAGTGTGTACAAGAAAAATGTTAGAACTAATAATGACGTGGAAGGATGGCATCACCGCCTCAACAGTCACGCTGGCAAAAGCCAGTTACCTTTCTATGTCCTAACTTCCCTTTTAAAACAAGAAGCGGAGGATGTTAATATGACATTTAAGTTAGTATCCGACAAAAATAGAGCGCTTCAAAGAAAATCATATAGGACACTCCAGGCCCGTTTGTACAATTGCTGGGATAGGTACAGTAATGGCGATCTGTCACCAATGCAGCTACTTGCTGAATGTTCATATTTTGTGCCATTTTAATCTTTGCATCTTGTTTTGTTTCCTTTTATTTAGAAGTTTTTATGACATGCACATGCAATTACTACTTTTATATTAAATCCTCATATTTTTACTATTTTATTATATTATTTTAATATACTGTATTAAATGCTTATTGTTTTACCATTTTACAATATTTGTATAGTATTCTACGTACTATTTTTAATCTTTTCATCTTGTTTTGTCTCCTTTTATATAGTCTACTTTTATGATTTTATGACGTAGGCTCTGAAATGTAAACAAAGATTAATATAGTCTGCCGATATCAGTAATGTGTGTGTGTGTGTGTGTGTGTGTGTGTGTGTGTACTAGAGGCCACTATCTGTGATAAAGAAATAAAGAATGTCAAATCATTACCACTACATTGTTCAGCCATTGATCCGATAAATACTTATAAGCAAACATGAGATTTGGGCATAACGACTTGTTGTTAGTGGCGCACTGAAGCATCAACTTCCCTAAGAGTCGATGCGCCCCAACTTATGGGGCGAAAGGACTTGGGGCGCATCATCACTGGGGCGGATGGACTGTAAACCCAGACACATACCACAAAATACACTTTCTAGTAGGTACACACTCCCCTGGTTTTCCATGGATCTACGCAGACAACATCGCAAGAAACAAAGACTCTACAGACGCGCGCAGACTTACAACACAACAGATAATTGAACCGCCTACAAAAACCACCAAAGGACATTTGCCAAAAACATAAAAGTAGCGGAACGCAAACACATAGCAACTTATCTCGCAGACAATGTAAGAAATAACAAAAGAAACTTTTTCAGGTTCTTTAAGACTCTCAAACATGAAAGTAACACGATTACATCACTTAAAGACAACACTAACACATTAGTAATCAGCCCACAACACAAAGCACAAATACTCAACACACAGTTCCAATCGGTGCAAACACAAGAACACAACCAGACACCAAACATGCCACACAGCCCCTTCCCCCTGATAGTCCCCCTTGACATCACGACGAACGGAATACAGAAATTACTAGAAGGACTCGATACAACCAAATCCACTGGCCCCGACAACATTCCCGCCTTCATCCCTAAATCCTTTGCCCCCATCCTTCAGGCCATATTCACCCAATCACTATCATCCACCTCATTACCCTCTGACTGGCTTTTGGCAAATATTGATCCTTTATTTAAGACAGGTGACCGGACTGACCCTGCCAATTATCGCCCCATCTAACTAACATCGATTCCATGTAAAATTTTTGAACACATAATACACAAACACATAATGAATCACCTTGACACAAACAACATCCTTACCAACTTCATAACACGGCTTTGACCTAAACGCTCATGTGAATGTAACTCATTACTACATATCACGACATTACGTGGCTACTTGACCGACGTGACATTAAACAAGTTGACACTATTGTTTTAGATTTTGCCAAAGCCTTCGACAAAGTTCCGCACAAAAGACTGACATTAAAATTGAAATACTACGGTATTTCAGGACCTATTCTTCACTGGATCACTGCATTTCTTACTAACAGGACTCAACGTGTTTGTATCACCATGTGATATTTCTTTTATTAACGTATTTAAACTCTGGGAATTGTATTGCGCATTCTGTATGTCTCTTGTGTGTGGAGAAGCTTACCACGTCAGGTGTCGGGGTGAACCGCTCAGTTCACGAGCAGCCGCCCCAGGATTCAGGTGGTGTGTGTTTCACACAGCGGAGTTCACCCCGAGCGGACCAGATGGGTGGGCCACCGGGTGGCCTACACGGTGGTTATGCAATTGTACCTATAAGGTAGAAACTTACAAGAGGAGCCAGTGTTGTGAGTAGTATATCCATGCAGTGTTTGTTCCTAGTGTTAATTATTAATTGTTTAATATTGTACCAACTTTACAATGTAATTTCCCCACTTAATCCTGTGTTACTGATTGTTATGAACGTTCTCCCCTGGGCACTTATTATCGATTTACTGTGTTGTGATTTGGGTTAATAATAGCTCTATGGTTTGCCAGTTAGCCCTGTGCATTTAATCCTGTGTTGCTGATTGTTATTAACGATATCCCCTGGGCATTTATTATCCATTTGTGGTGTTGCGATTCGGATTAATAATAGCTATGGTTTGACTCTTAGTTCTATGCGTATATGTATTTGTGGTATTTGTGTATCTTAAGTCGCTGATTGCAGATCAAAGCCTGTTTGGGAACATTATACAGACTACGGGACCCTGGCGTTTGTTCTACCCTCGTTACAGTGTTGTTCTTGACGGATCTTCATCTGACACTGTCCCTGTTTCTTCAGGTGTCCCACAAGGCACCGTTCTAGGTCCCCTCCTTTTCCTCCTGTACATTAACGATCTTTCACTGTGAACGCCTAACTCTTCCACTAGACTATTTGCCGACGATAGTTTACTGTTTAGAGCAGTAAAGACTACTGACCACTGCAGACTACTACAAAACGACTTGGACGCCCTCGAGCGGTGGGAGCGCACCTGGCAGATGCACTTCCGACCAGACAAATGCAAACTATTAAGATTCACCAGAGCGCACAACCTCATCCATCACACCTACACTCTCCACAATTCAGATTTAGAATCAGTTCACACACACTCATACTTTCCACGCACCATACGTGACTGGAACAACCTCCCTCATCAGATTTTAGACTGCGATACAATAGACTCATTCAGAAAACAAATACACAATCACTTGTCACCACAACACACCAACACTAACAATTACACTTGATTCACTTCCCTCCCCTGCACACCCGGCTCCCCCGTCCCCCCAACAGCCAACAACTATGCGTGTTATGCACCTTTACGGGTGCCCTGCGCATCATGTATCCAGACCCAGATCCAGTGCAATGTGTGGTCCCGCCAGCCCTGCGTGGGCCATAGTGTTAGCCTTGCCCATTCCCTACCCGTCCCCATCCCCATACACGGGACTGGCGGCCATAGTGTTAGCCTTGCCCATTCCCTACCCGTCCCCATCCCCATACACGGGACTGGCTGCCATAGTGTTAGCCTTGCCCATTCCCAACCCGTCCCCATCCCCATACACGGGACTGGTGGCCATAGTGTTAGCCTTGCCCATTCCCAACCCGTCCCCATCCCCATACACGGGACTGGTGGCCATAGTGTTAGCCTTGCCCATTCCCTACCCGTCCCCATCCCCATACACGGGACTGGTGGCCATAGTGTTAGCCTTGCCCATTCCCAACCCGTCCCCATCCCCATACACGGGACTGGCGGCCATAGTGTTAGCCTTGCCCATTCCCTACCCGTCCCCATTCCCATACACGGGACTGGCGGCCATAGTGTTAGCCTTGCCCATTCCCTACCGTCCCCATCCCCATACTGCAGGACTGGCGGCCATAGTGTTAGCCTTGCCCATTCCCTACCCGTCCCCATCCCCATACACAGGACTGGCGGCCATAGTGTTAGCCTTGCCCATTCCCTACCCGTCCCCATTCCCATACACGGGACTGGCGGCCATAGTGTTAGCCTTGCCCATTCCCTACCCGTCCCCATCCCCATACACGGGACTGGCGGCCATAGTGTTAGCCTTGCCCATTCCCAACCCATCCCCATGCACGGGACTGGCGGCCATAGTGTTAGCCTTGCCCATTCCCTACCCGTCCCCATCCCCATACACGGGACTGGCGGCCATAGTGTTAGCCTTGCCCATTCCCTACCCGTCCCCATCCCCATACGCAGGACTGGGGTATGGACAAGCCACCCTGTCACCTTCCCATCCCCGGGACAGGTATGAGGGACCGATCCGCTGGTCATAATAATGTTGGCAGCACTTTCAAATCAATAATTACAGAAAACAAAATAAATAATATATTTTTTACACACCATTGTATTCATATACATTATATATCATAAAACAAAACAATAGCGTTGTTGATCTACAAGAAAATAACAAATGCTTGGTAAGTTAATTTATGAGACAGGTTGGTAGCCATGACTCGTCACACGCCTGGGCAGCCACATAGGGGTTGCCAGGTCGTGTCATTTATGGCATTTTTGTCTTAAATCAAGGTGGTCGCCAAGAAATGCTATTTTTTATGGTATATGTTAAGTATTCCCATAATAATGCCATATTTAGTCATCAGTCTGCTGTCTTTTGCCATTCTTGGGGACAATTATAAATGAACATTCAGGAATAACTGTACGTTTACAGTCAAATGGAAACACCAGAGTCTTTACAAACTAAAAAATATATATTAACTTTAGCAAAGTTTGCAATATAATATCAGTCATACAAATATTCTGATACTTTTCAATATATGTCCTTCTATAATAACAAATAGAACACTACTTACTCATGAAATATACGAAGGAAAGGCCGAAGATGTCCTGCACTCTACCCCGTGGAGTCAACACTTTTCCCACCCCATCCGCACCCTCACGGGGTGGCGTAAAGCAACCCCAACCACATGGGGAGGCTTTACACTACGGTATATGGCCAAGAGAAAGGGATGGGCAGGGAACGGGAATGGGGTAGATTAATACTGCAGCTGTCAGCAAAGGAGGACAGGACCGTATAGATGGAAGCCAACCTGAGGACAAGGCTGCCCAGACTGACAATGTGCGGACCCCCAAGGGCCAGCTGGAGGACAAGGCACCCCAGATTGTGGGGCTCACCCCTAATAGACTTCTAGAAATACTGCAAGCAACGGTTTGACTGTACGTTCCTAGCAGAGTGGCCCGTGACTGCCTATAGTCCCTTGGAAATCTAAACCACCGGCTGAGCTGGTCAGGAGGCGTCACAATGTGTGGGTTCATTATAAGGCAATGCGACAGTCATGGGGTAGGATCTCAGATGTTGTCCAGATAGCCTTGTCCTCCTTTCTAGATGTAAACTACGAGTATAGAAGCTATTCCCATCAGTCCCAGAAAGTCTATGATTCCCACCTGATCTCTAACCTAAAGGCTAAGCCTAAGTTGTTTCATGCTTACATCCGTAATAAGAAAATGGAACGACCCACTATAGGACGTCTTAAACAACCCTTGGGTGAAATTTGTTCTTCCAACCCAGAAATGGCAGATTTGTTTACTAAGGCATTCTCTTCTGTATATTCTACCAGTGCCCCTGAAAATCCAGTAGAGCACCAGCACTTTGAAGGTAACTTGAGTAACTTAGTTATAAATTTGTCTGATGTCGCCAATACACTGCGTGATCTAAATCCTTCCAGCAATATGGGGCCTGATGGTATCCACCCTTGTTTGCTCAAACACTGCTCCTCATCCCTTTCATACCCCCTTCTCTGGCTCTTCCATCAGTCAGTCCAAACTGGTGAACTCCCATCAGTCTGGAAGTCTTCCCAAGTAGTCCCCATCTTTAAGAAAGGTGTGTGTTCTTCCCCTCTTAATTACAGACCAATAAGTCTCACTTCAGTATCCTGCAAGTGTCTCGAGCGTATTATTGTGAACAATCTTTCCTCATGGATAATAACTTATCAGATTCTAATCAGTTTGGCTTCCGTAAGGCTCACTCAGTTGATGATCAACTCCTTTTAACATACGATAACACCACCTGCTGGCTTGATCAGAGGCATATGGTCGACCTAATACTATTTGACTTTAGTAAAGTGTTTGACCTTGTTAACCCCTTCAACACGAGGACGCGTATACTGCGTCCTTGCGTGCCCCGTACCATATCCGAGGACGCACATACTGCGTCCTGGCTCACTTTGGCCAATAGAAGAGTTATTTTATCCTTATATTTATGCTTACATCTCAAAATTATCAATTAATTTATGCTTCTTTATGTGCACCATTTAATTCTGCATGTTTTCATATATAATACATGATGATTATGTTGAGTTTATGGCTGAAAACTTGTTATATTCAATAGTGACATTTGAAATTTGGCGTGCGCGGTGATCCTGGACACGGCGCGGGGCGCTGTTTTCGCCCGGCTGTAGTGAAGGGGTTAATCATAACATTATGATCAGCAAGCTCTCCCACATCCGTATAGGGGATCCCTTACTCTCTTGGATACGTGGGTTTCTGAACGGAAGAGTAATGAGGGTTGTGGTTGGGGGTTCTGAGAGTGATTCTACGCATGTAACTAGTGGAGTTCCCCAAGGGTCTGTCCTTGGACCAACCTTTTTTCTCATTTATATTTACTTTGTGGCTCACAGTCTGACCTGTAAATACAAAATTTTCGCTGATCTGAAAATATACCAAAAGATAAATAAGACTACGCCTTCTCTTACATTGTTAGACATTGCTTCTGTGCAGAGAGATGTAGACCTACTGGTGTCACGTGCGGAATCGTGGGGGCTCAGGCTCACCTCAGACAAGACTCATGTTCCTAGGTTCTGCCGAGGATCTGCTCCAAATCTTGGCCCGTACTCGGACCACTATATTAGAGGAAATCCTTTACAGTTTGTGCAGTCTGCATCAGATTTAGGGGTTCAAGCGGATACTTCGTTGAAGTTTCATCTCCACGTATGATCTCTTTCAAATACATCTGCAGGAATTTCGTCAAATTTACTTAAGAGCACAGTTAACCGTGAGCCTGAGTTTATGAAATCTCTTCTCACCTCTCATATCCGTCCTGTGCTGGAATTTTGCTCAGTTGTATGGCACACGGGGTGTGTAGGTGATACTGACGTGCTTGAGAGAGTCCAACGACGATGGACCAAGGAGATTGTTGGACTTATGCATCTTGACTATGCCTCCTGACTGGATGCCTTGGGTCTCTTCTCTGTGCATGGCAGACTGCTTAGAGCTGACGTATATAATTAAGGTCTGGAAGATTTTTAATGGCCCCCTCTCCTGTGCAACCCTCTGAGTTATTTCCCTCCAGACATCCTCTAACACCCATGGAAATTCACACAAAATATTTCTACCCCACAGCAACACAGAAATACGTAGGCGATACTTCTCAGTCCGAGTGATTGCTTCGTGGAATAGCCTGCCAGACACAGTTATCCTGTCAACATCCTTAACTGTATTTAAGAGAAAACTAGCAGAGTACCTCAGTCTAAGACTATATGAATATTAACCCTTACACACTAATACCAATGTATTTTCATATATAACTCTTATGATCTCATTTTTAACTATAGTTCCTAAACACTTCTTGTCACAAAACATATCAACTCTAAATTACTTTATTTTACTTACAGAAATATAAATATAAATACTTATTTCACTTATATTAACCCTCTCGCGCACGATGACGCGTTTCGTGTCATCAAAGGGTAAAAGGTCCTGGCGCACGATGACGGGAAATGCGTCACAAAATTTTTAAAAATTTATTAAAAATTAAGTTTTGGGTGAAAATGCATCAAATTTGGGAGCGTCATTTGTTGGGATAAGTTTCTTAATGGTAACATACGGCAACCTTTCTAAGGAGTGTAGATGAGGAGCTTTGAGCTATTTTTATTTGTTTGCCTACTCTGACGGGAGAGGAAAAAATACAGTTTTCTCGGTGTAACTTGGGAACTAACAGGCGTTTGAGGATTTTGAGGATACCTTAACCCCTTAGGGACGCCCGTCCCGCCTGCGGCCAAACGGTGATTTACCGTCGCAGGACGCTCGTCCCGCCTGCGGACGGCCCATTTTCTTTAAATTTCCTTCGCTTTCTCAGTGTCCTTGACCGCCTCCCTACTCAGATAAACACTCTGGCAACCCCCACACAGTAGACATACAAAAATACGCCGAGCCACACAGTCACACACCCGTACCATGAGGAGGGTGGGAGGGAGACTCCACCCTCTCCCCAGCCATCCACTTCCACCGGCGCTCATCCATGTCGTGTTGTCAGGAAGAGAGAAAAAAAAAAAAAAAACATTAAACACTAGTGGTGATGTCAGGCGAGCCCTTGAGTCACGTGGGAAACAGGGAGTGGCTGAGGGGCGGGCGGGCTGGAATTTTCCAGTGACCCTTCTCCCTGGTATGCACTCTGCCCCCCTCCCTTCCCCTCATCCCCACCACCACGCCTGACATGACCTGTGTCTTCTGTAAACTTCCTCTCCTGTCGTCTGCCTTGTGACAAAGGAAGCCGAGCGCATGTACACATGACCGCCAGAAATTCGCTCCAACCTCTGACTTCTAGACCTCCTGTAGTTGCGTTTTTTTTTTTTTTTTTTATTTATTTATTTTTTTTTTTTTTTATCAAATTACTTTGCATTTCTGTGTTTGATTTCCTCATTTCTACAACTTTTGCTCAGTTATTTTTTGTCAGATGAAAAAAAAGGGTCATTTTTTTCGGTTTTCCTTGATTTCTAGGCGAAGTGTAGAAATAATTGAAATTCTGAGTATACATCAGAAAGCACTTGAAGAATTCTAAAACTTTTGACAAATGAATTTTTATGAAATACACACGTGAAAATCGGCATTTTTTTGCGTTCTGGCCACCACAGGAGATTATTTTTTGTGTCCCGAAGGGGTTAAGAATCCTCACTAAATTCCGCTTTGAAACACATGCGTCTAAAAGAGTTGGCCCACAAAATTTTGAGCTAGCGAGTGGGGAAGAGTTGGTACTTTGGATTTATTGTCTACAATACTCTTTACGGAGACTTGAAACAAGTTTGTATTGTTTACATATATATATATATATATATATATATATATATATATATATATATATATATATATATATATATATATATATATATATATATATATATATATATATATATATAAATATATATATATATATATATATATATATATATATATATATATATATATATATATATATATATATATATATATATATATATATATATATATATTTTATTTGTGCATGCTCTAGTACAAGTCTTTATGAAACCATTGATACCAAATTTATGAGGGTACAATATATCTGTGAGGGTAAAATACGTCCGGGAATGTAGAGTATCGCGGCGGCAAAAAAAGGCCGGTCGGGCCTGAGAAATGTATGATGAGTGGAACAGAAACTTATTGGAAACTTGCGGTGCATGAGAAGGTTAATATGAGTAAATATATTTTATGACTAGTCTTTACTTAGTGCAATCAACACACCTTCCAGCAGAGGCTTAATAGTTTTAGTGCTAAGAGTAATTACGCAAATATACATCCTGCTGGCGTGTTGGCACTTGTGGGGTTCCCTTCTCGTGGAACCTGTCTAGGTAAGATGTCTAGGTAATTTGCACCATTGCCTACTCAGACCATTGCCAACTCGGACCGGACCAGTGTTGCGAGAACGTGGTCATGGTCAAGAACCAGCTCCCAGGGAGGTATTTCGTATGAAGTCTGGAAAATAGCTCGCGCATGCGGTGTCGAGAAATAACTTACGGCGTAAATCTTAAGAATTACCACTCCAGCCCCTCCACCACCCCAGACCCCCCTACCCCCCAAAACAAACCTGGGGACCTGTACAGAAGTGTTGTTTTTTGGGGGAAGCTAAATCACTGAAAATGTGCTTCCAAAATTTCCCTAGAAAAATCTCTAAATTAGGGAAATTCCTAGTCTCGATAGTAAGGAAAGTCCCTAACACATACTCTTGTAACCTGTTCCAATATAACCTAGCAGCCGCGCAGCTGGTCTGTTGACAAGTGTCGGGCGTGTCATTAGATGCCCAGCGTAGTGGCTGTCGTTGCCCCACTCCGTCCCGCGTTGCGTACACACACTCAAACAACCAACGTTACAGTTGGGTCCGACGAATTTCGCACTGAGCAACCCGGTAATCTCGGCAGGGTTGGTGAGAGTGTGATCACCCCAACCACCTCAGCTCTGCTGGGGGGAGCAGGACAGGACCCCCGCAAGGGAGGGATAGAGAGGAAGGGAGACACTGAGATACCAGAAATCACCATAATATTAACAGAGTGATTTGAGTGCCACTTGTTTAAGCTTTCTATCCACTAATTACTAAACAGTAATGCTCATATGATATACGTAACAGCGGTGGGTAGAAGTATTCTCCCATGTCAAAGACAAAAACAACCATCAACGCATGTCAGATACTGTTCAGTTCATGATGTGCCATCCTGGAACTAATGCTTCCACTGAACGTGTCTCTTCTTTCATGAACAAGTTGTGGGCATCTGGAAAAAAACACAACTTAAAATTGCAACGCTAAAAGCATTGCTGGTAAGAAAGGTAAAGTTTAAACAGAGTTGCATGGACTTCTACAGGTTGTTTCAATCTACTCCAGGGCTACCCTTCTTTCTCGTGCTGAAATTTATTTACAAAATTGTACGGGCCGTGAACACCTCGTGTACGAGCTGTGACCCCCTGCTCACAAGCCGAACAGCAATTGAAATAACAATAAAACCTTCCTGTGGAGAAAAAATATTCTTTGGAAGCTCAACAGATACTCATAGAGGAAGCCCATTTCCTGAGGAGTATTATGCACCCCTTGGTTTGCCTGTTAGAGCAAATACAAATTTTTAATTAATATTTTCCCACTAGTAGTACAGGTTGTGTCGACCTCACCCTATATATATATATATATATATATATATATATATATATATATATATATATATATATATATATATATATATATATATATATATATATATATATATATATATATATATATATATATATATATATATATATATATATATATATATATATATATATATATATATATATATATATATATATATATATATATATATATATATATATATATATATATATATATATATATATATATATATATATATATATATATATATATATATATATATATATATATATATATATATATATATATATATATATATATATATATATATATATATATATATATATATATATATATATATATATATATATATATATATATATATATATATATATATATATATATATATATATATATATATATATATATATATATATATATATATATATATATATATATTTTGAGCTTCACCAGAGAATATTTTTTATCAAAAGGAAGGTTTTATTTTTATTTCAATTTATGTAAGGCTTGTGAGCAGGGGGTAACAGATTGTACACGAGGTTCACGTCTGCATAATTTTTTAAATAAATTTCTTATAAATCTGGCTTTGCACCAAGACTCAAACCCAAATGCCTAAAGTAATCCTTTGGCTGTGGGCTTCCTTTGAGATATCAGTTTAGATTGTTTGGACTTCCAATTCTGCAAGTGATGGCAGTGTTTTAACTCGTAATTTTTAGGTGGTTTTCTATGCTCGTCAAATGTAACAAGGCCTTACAATAACATTTTGCGTCCACCAGCTGTACGACTCGTGAACTACCCACATGTTTGTTTACGGAATTCCCACGAACACAAAGACTTGGCACAACAATATCTTTCCATGCAAATATCTTTTCAATATAATCATATTCGCCATGGAAACCTTCAGCAACAAAGTTAAGACATATTCACATCACTTTTCTTGTTGCATTGCATACCAGCAGACGGCCATATGTGACTACAGACAGCATTAACCCTTTCATTGCTAAGCGCTCGCAACGAGACTATCCCCTCAGGCACGCTCGGGCACCCCAGCTGGAGAAGGGGATCTTTTAACCACTGTATCTCAAAAACTATTCATCACAGCTAAAAAACAAAAACACCATTTGAAAGAGGAGGCCAAGATCTATATGATTCAGTAATGTAAGCCTCTCCTGCGAAAGTACAGGCACGTTCATGGGGTGTTGCCTGTGAAGACGTACATTTATATGTGCGCGACGGTCAGCCGTAAGGCAACTACTGTAGATCTCTTGATGATGGGGTGCTGGCAGGGCCAGCACCCCATCATCAAGCTGGCAGTATTGCCAGCTGCAAAATTTACAACTATTTGGTCAAAATATCAGTCATGTGATAGGTGAAGCTATGCAAAAATGTCGCTATATTGGTCAACAATTAACATCCACCAGTTGCTCGTCCGTAGATTTTCCACGCTGGGCTGACATGATTTTCCACCAAATTTAGTGAAGAACCCACTCAATTGGCAATCCTGTGTTGTGAGAATTAGTGTTGGAACACTCATACGCAGGAGATTTGAGTGCGGCTGGAAGTCGCAGCGAGCGTTTAGCGCCACCAGCAAATACGCCTAACGCTCGCTGCAATCGTTTAGCAAGGAAAGGGTTAAAGTTAACGAATGTGACCTCATGTAGCCGTTATTTTAAAGATTATTGAATGATCAGGCTGCTTTATTGAAAATAACACAGTCTGACGAAAATACGTGGCTTGTATTTTAATTAATAACATTAACCGAAAGCAGTGTTACCAGATAAAAGTGTTTCACAGAAGGTTTTGCTCTGGCACATCTGCGAGGTTAGGGAAACGTCGGTGACGGTACTACTGGCGTAAGAGCCTCTACTGCTGCAAACCTTGGTGCATTCAGTGAAATTCTTGCTTCCCTATTCTGCCCCACTTCCAGTTTCTCTCCATCGTTCCACGTCATCACATCCATTCCATACATAATGCTCGGGACAGCCACACTCTTCCAAACCTCACCATGTACCAGGTCTTGGTCTTGGTCTTGGTGGATGAAACTGTGGCGCATGTGATACTCGGAGATGGTGAGGGTGGTACTGAGTGAGACGGGCTGGGATGTGAATGGGAGGATTGCAAGAACGGAGAGGGAATGGATGCTGCTGCTGCTGCTGGGACTGAGTGCTGAAGCAAGTGAGAGAATTATAGAAGCCATGAAGTTTTCTGGAAAAGATGTGGTGTGCAAGAAATAGGGAATAAGAAGATATTGATAGATACTGATTGTCTTTTTTTTTTTCTTTTTTTTTTTTTTTACAGGTGGTGCCTGACTCTCCAACGGGTCACCTGAACAGCAAGAGCAAGAGCACATCCACTGAGGCGCCGCTGCTGAGTGTATATTTGGGTCTTTAGATGCCATGGTCCATGGCCTAACCAGCCCCTGAAACACTGAAGAAGAAGAAGAGCCTGTGGTCCATGGCCTAACCAGCCCCTGAAACACTGAAGAAGAAGAAGAGCCTGTGGTCCATGGCCTAACCAGCCCCTGAAACACTGAAGAAGAAGAAGAGGCTGTGGTCCATGGCCTAACCAGCCCCTGAAACACTGAAGAAGAAGAAGAGGCTGTGGTCCATGGCCTAACCAGCCCCTGAAACACTGAAGAAGAAGAAGAAGAGCCTGTGGTCCATGGCCTAACCAGCCCCTGAAACACTGAAGAAGAAGAAGAGGCTGTGGTCCATGGCCTAACCAGCCCCTGAAACACTGAAGAAGAAGAAGAGGCTGTGGTCCATGGCCTAACCAGCCCCCTGAAACACTGAAGAAGAGGCTGTGGTCCATGGCCTAACCAGCCCCTGAAACACTGAAGAAGAAGAAGAGGCTGTGGTCCATGGCCTAACCAGCCCCCGAAACACTGAAGAAGAAGAATCCTTGTCCCCAAACTGCCTGCTGCCGTCACTGGTACTACGATTGTGACTACTACTACACTTCCTGTTCACCGCACTGACGACCAAGTCCAGCACAGCAACAACGGCTTCCTTCAGGTGTGGAGAAAAGAGAACGAGGACAACACAACACACTGAGCCGCCGCACAGGTCGGGGCCGCCTCACCTGCGGGGCTGGACAGCAGCATGAGTGGCCAGGACAAGCAGGAGCAGACTGCTGCAGGCAGCAGGAGGGTCAGTGGTCATCAGGCGAAGCAACTTGCTGCTGGCAACTCCAGCAACAAAGGAGAGAGGAAGTTTGTGTGTCTGGAGTGTGGAAAAGGATTCACCTCAAGGCAAGGCCTCAGATATCACACCCTTACACACACTGGTGTAAAGAACTATGAATGTAAGGAATGTGGGAAAAAATTCAGCCGGAAGAGTACCCTTAAGACACACACCCTTACACACACTGGTGTAAAGAACTATGAATGTAAGGAATGTGGGAAACAATTCAATCAGAAGAGTAACCTTGATGCACACACCCTTACACACACTGGTGTAAAGAACTATGAATGTAAGGAATGTGGGAAACAATTCAGCTGGAAGAGTAACCTTAATAAACACACCCTTACACACACTGGTGTAAAGAGCTATGAATGTAAGGAATGTGGGAAACAATTCAGCCTGAAGAGTAACCTTAATAAACACACCCTTACACACACTGGTGTAAAGAACTATGAATGTAAGGAATGTGGGAAAAAATTCATTCAGAAGGGTTACCTTGATAAACACACCCTTACACACACTGGTGTTAAAAGTCATGAGTGTGAAGAGTGCGGGAAAAGATTTAGTTTCAAGTGGATTCTTAACGAACACGTCTTCAGGCACTATGACATTAGGGAGTTCAAGTGTGATGTTTGTGGAAAGCTCTTTAAGACAAAGAGTGACATTGCCAGTCACATGAAGACCCACTTCTGAACTGTGTCTGTCTACATTAATTATATAGACCAGGTTGTTAGCAGCAGCTGAGCCTGACAGGGAGAGGTCAAAGTGATCATGTAAGATAAAGAAGAAAGAAGGTTTGCCTGTGAAGTGATGGGAGGAGAGGAGCCACATGAAGAAGTGGAAGGAAATACTAATGGCTGACTTTCCACAGCTGCAGCTGCACTGGGCCTGGAGCCCAATTGAGGCTCACAACTACATGAACTACTTGATCCTCTGCAAGGTGGGTCAAGGGAATGTCACATAACACTACAGCAGCTGGAATATGTACTTATAAACACTTGAGGCTCACACCTACATGATCTACTTGCTCCTCTGCAAGGTGAGTCAAGGGAATGTCACATAACACTACAACAGCTGGAATATGTATTTATAAACACTTGCTGCAGCAAAAGAATCAATACCTTACAGTGGTGTGCCTCACCCAAGAGCACCACAGAGGCAAGTGCTTCCAGCACCTCTCCGGCCATTGTACTGCCCTGCCTCAGAAGTGTCCTAGACGAGCCTCAAAACGTGTCTTGTGTTTTGGAAGGTTGGCCAGTGTGGAGGGGCTGCAGTGGTCTGGCGGTCAGGGGCCCAGGCTGCTGATCGGAGGGGTGACAGTTTGCGCCTCTCCCCGGCAGCTGTTGGTGGGATGCGCACGCACTGGCATGCACTGGGCTGCTTGACAATGGTGCTCTGTCCCCCTCCCTTGGGCTGTGTCCCCAATAAGTGGTGAAAAAGTTAAATGACTGATTGAACAGCTCTGAATGCCTGCAACCATCAAGGACGACAGGAATTGGCCAGGAAAGTTGTTATTTAATAAAAATTGAAAAAAAAAAAAAAGAAACATAGGAAAAGATGAATATTATAGGAAAGAAATATCAACATGCCAGAAGTGTCACTGCCAAGGCAATACTTGGATCCCACAGCAACAGTCTCACCTCAACTCTCCCTGACCTTGTTGTTGGCAGGGTGTGCTGGCCTTTGCCTCCCTCCCCCCTGCTGCCACCATGCTGAGAAAGGACTGAGAGAGAAGCAGACGGCCCATGAAGTGATACAAGGCGACAGATGTGGCAACAAGAGGAAGGTTGTCGCTGCTGCACACTATCGGAGGCAGGGTGTGCTGGCCTGTGCCTCCCTCCCCCCTGCCGCCACCATGCTGACAGACAGAAGCAGACGGCCCATGAAGTGATACAAGGCGACAGAGGTGGCAACAAGAGGAAGGTTGTCGCTGCTGCACACTGTCGGAGGCAGGGTGTGCTGGCCTGTGCCTCCCTCGCCCCCTGTTCCCACCGGGACTGACTTGGAGTGGCCGTGGCAGTACAGTTTCCTGACGTTCTTCACGTAAGTTTGAGACCAGTCATCTTGCAGGTTCCAGTTGTTGGCCGGGTGGTGTCTCAGGTCTCCTCCACCCACATCTCACGTAGGTTCAGAAACTGTTCATATTTCATTGCGTGGGTCACCTGTTACACGGGAGAAGCAAGTTTTGATGACATGGTTGGATTAAGCAGTGACTGTACAACTGTAACACAGTTTCCAAAGCTAGAATGGGTAAAATAGTGTCTTGTTTGCAAAGATTAGAGTGTCTTTTTTTGTAAAGATTTTAGTGTCTTGTTTTGCAAAAGATTGGGATAGTGTCTTGTTTTGTAAAGATTGGGATGGTGTCTTGTTTTGTAAAGAGTGGGATAGTGTCTTGTTTTGTAAAGATTGGGATAGTGTCTTGTTTTGCAAAGATTGGGATAGTGTCTTGTTTTGCAAAGATTGGGATAGTGTCTTGTTTTGCAAAGATTGGGATAGTGTCTTGTTTTGAAAAGATTGGGATAGTGTCTTGTTTTGAAAAGATTGGGATAGTGTCTTGTTTTGTAAAGATTAGGATAGTGTCTTGTTTTGCAAAGATTGGGATAGTGTCTTGTTTTGCAAAGATTGGGATAGTGTCTTGTTTTGCAAAGATTGGGATAGTGTCTTGTTTTGCAAAGATTGGGATAGTGTCTTGTTTTGCAAAGATTGGGATAGTGTCTTGTTTTGTAAAGATTGGGATAGTGTCTTGTTTTGCAAAGATTGGGATAGTGTCTTGTTTTGCAAAGATTGGGATAGTGTCTTGTTTTGTAAAGATTGGGATAGTGTCTTGTTTTGCAAGATTGGGATAGTGTCTTGTTTTGTAAAGATTGGGATAGTGTCTTGTTTTGCAAAGATTGGGATAGTGTCTTGTTTTGTAAAGATTGGGATAGTGTCTTGTTTTGCAAAGATTGGGATAGTGTCTTGTTTTGTAAAGATTGGGATAGTGTCTTGTTTTGCAAAGATTGGGATAGTGTCTTGTTTTGCAAAGATTGGGATAGTGTCTTGTTTTGCAAAGATTGGGATAGTGTCTTGTTTTGCAAAGATTGGGATAGTGTCTTGTTTTGCAAAGATTGGGATAGTGTCTTGTTTTGCAAAGATTGGGATAGTGTCTTTAGTTTTGCAAAGAAACATAAGAACATAGGGAAACTCCAAGAGGCTGGGTGGCCTACACAGGCAGCTCAGAATCCCCCACTACTCAAGATGAGTGAGGTGTAGTTTCAGGGGTTACAGGTAGAGGCTTGATCCTCGTTTACCTTCAGTACGGGCTTACGCTCCAGCACCCTGTCTCCCTACTGCACCCACACCTCACTGCCACCTGTCATCCTCGTCCATGTAGCTATCCAGTCTACTCTTAAAACAAGCTATCGTCCCTGCACTAACTATGTGATTGCTGAGTCTATTCCATTCCCCCACCACCCTATTGCTAAACCAATGCTTGCCCATGTCTCTCCTAAATCTATACTTTTCTAATTTAAATCCATTACTGCGTGTTCTATCCTTCTGGCTAATTCTCAGTACTTTACTTATATCGCCTTTGTTGTAACCCTTGACCCATTTGAATACTTTTATCAGATCTCCCCGCACTTCGGCTTTCTAGTGAATGTATGTTTAGATGTTTCAGCCTATTTTGATATGGGAGGTTCCTCAGCCCCTGAATCATCTTGGTCATCCTCCTCTGAACTGATTCTAGCAAGTTGATATCCATTCTGTAGTGTGGGCACCAAAACTGGACAGCATAATCTAAATGTGGCCTAACTAACGCTAAATAGAGTCTGAGGATGACTTTATTTATTTATTTATTTATTTATTTATTTATTTTTTTACGTTGTGGCCTATTGCGCCGGTAGGCTTCTTCCCGGTGGATCCTGATGGTCGGTCCAAGGCTTCTTCCCGGTGGGTCCTGATGGTCGGCCCAGCCTGTTCTGGCGCAGGCGAGTGTTTATAGAACATAACATAAGAACATAAGAACGCAGGAGTCTACAAGAGGCCGGTAGGCCTATACGAGGCATCTTGCATTGACTCATGTTGCCCTCCCAGAGCTCATCTTTAATCCTAGAATCTAGAGTCTGGGTTCATAGGTGGTCTTCTAGACAGCATGTGGGTAGTTTTAAGCCACTCGGCGGCGGCTGAAAAATCCCAGCTTGGTGGCACTGGGTGGGGATTGAATTCGCGTCCTTCTGAATGCGGGGCCGTCGTGCTATCCATTCAGCCACCGCCTACCCTATCCTGTTGGTCACCGTCCTGTTAATAAAGCCTAATACCCTGTTAGCCCTATTCCTCGCACTAATACATTGCTTCCTTAGTTTTAGGTCAGAGTTCACTAACACTCCCAAATCCCTTTCACACTCTATCACTCTATCTCTATCGCTGTGGAGTCTAAACTATACCCGTGTAATGGGTTGCATGTTCCTACAGTAAGTACGCTACACTTGGTGATGTTAAAATTCATCTGCCATTTCTCTGACCAAGCTGACAGTTTGTTGAGATCCTCCTGCAGTGCTCTTGCATCCTCCCCTGTCCTAATAGTGCGTCCTATTTTGGTGTCATCTGCAAATTTACCTATGTCACTAGTTATCCCCTAGCAAAGTCTCCCCTCTCCACACCAAAGTTTCAGGGCCAGCTGCATCATCAGTAATATACATACAGTCATCTCTCGATTAACGCGAGGGTTACTTTCCTGGAGATGTCGTGTTATTTAAAATTGCATTATTTAAACATAATTTCCCCAAAGGAAACAATGGTAATAGGGCGGGTTACGTTCCTGAACACTGGGAAAGTCTGCCTATTTTGGGGATTTTGTTACTCTAACCTTAAAAAAACATTATCAATACATTAGTAGGTCACGGAAACAACAAAAACACACATTTTCATTTTATTTAAATTTGTTCTTCACCTGCGTCGGCCACCGTCAAGGCATGTAGTACTGTACGGTACGATTGAGTTATAGTAATTCGTACCATAGAAAAAATACAGTACCGTAATTTAGTACCGTACCAGTAAATCACACTCGTACTGTACTGGTACGCTAAAATATCGTACCGTAATTTCGTACCTGATTTCGTACCATGCATATATAATGCTGATATGATAAATCATACACATATAGTACGGTATACACTACTTTATTTATATAACAGGTTATATTTCATTGCATTCAGTATACAGTCGTCCCTCAAACAGTACGAGGGTTAGGGACTCAGGGCCCCCATACTATTCGGAAATCCGTATAAAATTAGTGAGCCCCCCTAGAGATACTCCTGGGATGCGTTTAAGAGAGGGAATCGGGACTCTTGGAATGTCCTGAGTGCTCTCAAAATGTGACAATGACAGCACGAATTGCCAACTCGGCACGTCTTCTGGCTCCCAGCTTTGAGAGGCGGAGCTTTTTATCTGTGATGACATCATCAGCAAATATGGTGGCCCAAACAAACACATATAAGTATTTCCATTGCATTTCACCTCTCTGTACCCCCATAACCACTGCAGCTTCCTTTTCATCTTCTGTTGTAAGGAGTTCATCAACCAGGACAGCTAGTAATGCATGTTAAACGTCGCCAGGAAGATCAGCGTACGCCATTTTACTGCGAGTGAGACACCATTACCATAGCAACGATGAGGCTTAGTAAAAGGACGGTCTTTATCTCCACTCTAGCAGCACTCCTGGGGCACTGGCAGTTACTGCGGCAAGAATTTCTTTTACACTGTGATAGATACAGCGAACACTGCTCTCATTCACGTGGTATGCTGTCCCTACTGCAACGTAGCTCATTCCAAAACGTAACTTCTAAATCTGAATTCTTCTGCAAAGTGAACACCTTTCTTTGGGGTGCTTTCAGCAGGTGTTTTTGTAGAACAGTGTTGCCACTCATGCCATGGCTACTTGGTGCGACGAGCGGGAAACTTAAAAATCCTAAAAACATTATTCCATGGCAATCCCTATAAAACCGAAAACGTACTATGAGAAACCGTACTATTTGAGGGACGACTGTACTATGGATATCAATAAACTAGGAAAATTGTATTACTTTAGAAATACAATTAAACCTATTTACAGATGCATGATGTGTTGCAATGCAGCAACATTATTGCATCAATTATGTCTGCCTTTAGATATAGACATCGCTCATTCAGTATGAAGCGCAAGCCCGAGAAGGTCCTTTCAACGCTGGTTTGCGTCACAGGAAGCCCGACTGCCACCAGCATTTTATTTTATTTTATTAGTTCAGAGTGAGGATGACAGTGCCACCAATGACAAATATTCTCACTTCTCCCCACCCGTGGAGTGTTGTTGAAGCTCTCAACAACTTGAGAACCTTCATGCATATTAGTGGCTGCTTTGGCCCGAGCTGAGTCATCACCCTGATGCAACAAGTCATCCATTATTCAACATTCACCAACATACAAACTTAGGCATGGAAAAAAAAAGAAAAAAATATATATAGCATCCTACCTTATAAACAGGAGACTATAGTCGGTTCACCTGAGTCTGAGGTGTGTGCTAACACAATTCCTGCAGCTGGCGGTGTCCCATTTGTGGCTTCTGTGTGCTGGTTTCATGGCAAACAGTCGTCAGTGTCAATGACATGCAGGCAGCAATAACAAATACTGTCTATTACAGTCGATTTTGAGTTAAAAATATTAGTAATGTCACAAATAGCTGTTTTGTTAATTTACAAGATCGCTGACTGTGATTATTAAACAGCCTTGAAGCTGTCCGCCACTGATGAAATTAGCTGGCTTTATATTAATAAAAACAGCTGTTTGCGACATTACTAATATATTTTAACTCAAAATCGATTATAATAGACGGTATTTGTTATAGCTGCCTGCACATTATTGACACACGACTGTTTACCATGCGTAGGCTAGCACACAGTATCCACAAAATCGGACACGCCGTGTGGCTGCAGGCTGCCGCGGCGCGATAATGCTCACTTCAGACTCGGGTGAACCGACTATAGAAGATGTATCTTTGAGTGAAGAACACCAGGAAGAGAAGACACAACCCTTATGACCCTGGCCTTAACTCAGGAGTCTCGAGTCTCGACATGTCTTGTGTGGAGGTCTGGTAAGAACTGCTGTGCTGACCCGTCACATGCCTTGAGGTCAGAGCAAATTACTTACTTAGCTACTGCCTGCCACTCCACCCTTAATCCCCTGGGAAGGCTGAGACCTCACTGACCTGACATTAATGACCTTGCCATTCCACTCCAGGTCCTGCGGGAGTGCGGCACATGACCTCACTCACTTCATTCACCTGAATGACCTGATCACAGATGCAGGTTTTCGTCTATATCCTGGTATGAAAAAGGGTACAAAAAAATATCGAACTTTCGTACCGTACCGTACTATTAGAAAAGTATCGTACTGTAATATCGTACCGTACTTTTGCCGTCCTCAGATTTGTACCGTACCGTAATTTTGTACCATACCGTACCATACTTTATGCCTTGGCCACTGTCCCTTCTCACCTCGCGCTCCCTTCACCTCCTTCACTCTGGCTCACTTGCCTCCTTCCTCTTCCTTTGACTACCCATGCTGTTGGTGACAAAGATAACCTCCTCCCTCCTCACCCCGTCCTTCCACCTCCAGGGGGTGTTAAATCGATCATATCGTGTTAGTTAACCCGAGAATGATGGCAGACCTTTTTCAGGGCTTTCACGAGTCGTGGCTGTGGTACGGTGGACCCTAAAAAGGGCTCGCCATAAAACACCTAATTTGAGCTAATTGTAGGCAGTGGTGGCATAGCACAACCCACCATGAATGCCCGAGGTCATTGTGGTGGGTGAGTGATCTTCAGGTGGGCTTTTTTGTCATAGGTGGTGCTGTAAAGTCATGGCATACTCAATTAGCTATCCATATAGTAATCACTTGTCAAATTCTCTACAGTAGACAACAAGCGACTATTGGCTAGATGCCACGCGTCACGAGACTGTTTATTTTGTAACAAACACCACCCAAAAATAATGGAGTTTGAGTAAAAGTAAATATTTTTAATGGCTTTTTGGTTATGAGAGGAGTACTCTGATGTTCATTCCATGCTCTTTTCTTAGTCTCAAAATGCAGCGTAATTTTGTCGTTTCTTGGCCACTTCTCGGAGTTCCCATAGCCGAAGCCCACGGGTTAAACGTATCTCCTTAATCCCTTCAACACGAGGACGAGTATACTGCGTCCTTGCGTGCCCCGTACCATATCCGAGGACGCGCATACTGCGTCCTGGGTCGCTTTAGCCAATATAGGAGCTATTTTATCTATATTTATGCTTACATCTCAAAATTATCAATTAATTTATGTTTCTTCATGTGCACCATTTAATTCTGCATGTTTTCATATATAATACATGATGATTATGAAGAGTTTATGGCTAAAAAGTTGTTATATTCAGCAGAGACATTTGAAATTTGGCATAAGCTTGCACTTATCTTGCTGGGCACTGTTTTGGCCCGGCCGTAGTGAAGGGGTTAAATATCAACTTTTGTTAAATCAAAAACGCGTTATTTAAACTCATGTTTATCGAGATGTGACTTTACCAACAAAGTCTCCCCTCACCATGCAGAAATTTGGGTCCAGCTGCATCAGTCGTAACAAACACACGTACTAACACAGCCTCCCCTCCGCACAGAAAGGGTTCTTCAGGCGCGAGAGGCTGGAGGAGATGAAGGCACACCGGGCGATGCTGCAGCGTGCCCCCACCGGCGTCAGTAACCCAGCAGCCATCGGGGAGCAGAGCCACAGCCGCCAGCCGCCGGTGTACGTACTGCCTGTGTTGGGCTGGCCGGGTTATCGTAGACACAGCGCCACGCCAAAGATTCCCAAGTGTTGTAGTGACGTGTAAGTCTGTATGGCGTTGGTGCAGTGTAGAGCAGTGAAGTGTAGTGTGGTGTTGTGCGTCCTCTTGCGCTGAAGGAAGAGTGACTTGAACCTTTTGATCTGGTCCTGAACTTTTGATTTTGCCGTGACCTTCAACATTTTGTGTTTTGTTTACAAGTGGCGTGGATATGCCATTCTTTGTGACCAGTGCTAGTGACACTTGTTAGGCTGCTTGAATAAGAAATGAACACTTGAGACTTGCCGCCCCTTCTTCTGTGATCCGTGTCTTTGCCCTCGTCAAGGTGGAGGAAAGGCGTTTGGTACCAAGAGTCTTGTTGGTGCAGTTGAACTCGGTATTCTGAGATGTTCCGCCTCCCACATAAGCTACAGGAACTCACTGAGCTATGGCTTACAGCCAGTGCTATTAGTAATTCAGTACCCTCTTGAGTTTCGCACTATCTGAGTTTAGTGATCCTCGAGTATAGCGCTTAGTCCTAAATTCTTACCATCCCGACTTTCGCGCATTACCGCCACGAGTTTTGTGCTGCTTTGACATGTACGGGTCACGTCTACCTACCGTCAGCGTCATGCATGCTGCCTTAAAAGGCGGTGTCCAACCATTGGGGCTATGGGCAACCGCTGTTGCCCGTATGCCCAACCGGGAGCGAGTTGTTGGTTATCCGTATGAATGGAAAACGGTTGTGAGTGCGGCGTGGAGTGCGTGGGTACCGAGCGGCTGCGTGTAAACAAACAGACGACGGCAGTGGCTGAGGAGTGAGGAGCAGTCATTCAAGAAGTTTTCTCCTTGGCACGCCTCAAGGGGGTGTTCTAAGTCTGTTTTTGTTTAATATTTTGATGCATCGGCTACTCACTTCTCTACCTGACATTCCTGGTATTACGATTACATGTTACGCTGATGATATATGTGTTCATTCCACTTCACCAAGGGATCTTCAGCTGTTTCTTGCCTCCTCTCCATGTCCTCCTCTAACTGTGGTGTCATTGTCTCTCCTGATAGGAGCAGGATATTTTCCTGCCGCCCTCCTGCCGCTCTGCCAGACTTCACCGTTGGAGGGACTGTCATTCCCTTGTGTACCCAGTACTCTTACCTTGGCGCACCTGTCAAGATCTCAACAGTCTTCCCCGCCGGGCGTCAGACCCATCCTCCCACCCATGACTTGTTGGATTGCCTCCAGAGACGGCTTCAACCTCTCCAGTGGCTCACTAACAACTCTTCGGGCATCTCCATTCCTGTGGCCAGGACCATATATATTACTTTCATTCGCTCTGTTGTTGATTACCTCTCCCCTGCCTTGGTACAACTTCCCCGAACTACTTTAGAGCCCTTAGAAATTGTTCAGAAGAGAGCGATGAGAGTCATTCTCAGGTGTCCCATGTCTACCAGGATTGAAAATATGCAATCTGACTCGTCTTCCACCCTTGGTCGAGATAATTTATTCTAATGTCACTCGCCTCACTGTTAAGTGCCTCCATTTCCCACATCTCTCGCCCCACTACTCGCAGCTGATCAGGATGTCGCTTGGACCCGCTCGACCTGTTCCTCCTATATTGCCCGCTGGTCGCGCCCTTATTCGGTCTGTCTCTTCCTTGATGCGCAGTCTTGATTTGGATATTCCTGTTGCTGACGTTCCCCCAGGCCCGCCTCCGTGGCTGTTGCCAATGCCAGAGGTAAGCCTAACTCCTGCATCCATGTCGGACCCGCCTCCCTTACAGCTGCAGTTGGCCCTGGAACACGTAGCAACAGTGACGTCCTCCATCACAGCTCCACACTGCCTCTACACTGACGGGTCACTGCAATCGGACGGTGCGGCTGGTTGTGCACTCTTCTCGCCTGACTTGGAGCCTCCTCCTGGGGGATGAGTTGGCCGTCGCCTCCGTGACCACTCCAGCTCCACATTGTGTGAGCTATGTGCCATACTAGATGCCGTCAGCCTCGTTTGTCAAAGGGGAGTAAATGCTGCCATTATTTGTGATTCTAAGCCTGCCCTTCAGTCCCTGTCTGCTGTTCAGCCCACCCACCCTCAAGTCGTTCAACAGATCCTGTCCTTTCTATCTTTAATGAATGATTGTCAGTTGTGTGTCAAATTTTTATGGGTGCTATCTCGTGGGTCTGTATCACAATGCCACAGATTACCGCGTAGTGAAGGAAGCGTGCCGTCTGCCTCCACGTGGTGATGGACGCCCCCTCTCCCTGCCCTGCCATCTCTCCAGAGTCTGCTCCGCCGCCTTCCTTCCTGCACGGCATCGTAGGGATGCAGAGAGGCCTCACAGTGTCACCATCAACCACTACGACTCTGTCTGCCGCCACAAATACTCCTACCGACGCCGGGGCCTCATGGTCCGGAGATATAATGTTGTCTCCGCACGTCTGCAGCTGGGCTACCGTCCACCGTGGCAGGTCGCCAGGGTGGAGGGGGAGCCTGTATTTGTGGTATGTCACCTGTGCCGCTCACCGATGTTGAACACCATTGAACATTACTGCCTGGCCTGTCCCACTGTTCATGGTTTGCTACCCCAGGGACAGCCGTTGGATGCTGTCTGCCGCCACCTCCTGAACCACGACTTCCTCGACGCAATCCTGGTGCGCCACCCTCGTTTTGGTGGATTCTCCTAATGTTATGTGCCCTACGTGGCACTAGTCCCTCTAAATTTTTCTGACTTATCTGTATATTACATCAACTTGCTTTCTGTTTTAGTGTGTGTGTGTGTGTGTGTGTGTGTGTCCATTGTCTATAGTTAAACCCGATGCATTTGCTAAAAATTGTCTTGTCTGACGCTATTGCGCAATAAATTTATCAAACAACAACAACAATGCCTCCCCCCCTCCCGCAGCCCCGCTGCATGCGACTTTCTACTCATGCTCATCCCTATACTGTCCAAACCCCTTATGCAAGAGTTAACCAGCATCTTCACTCTTTCATCCCTCACGCTGGTAAACTCCGAACAATCTTCCTTTTCTGTATTTCCTCCTGCCTCGACTTGAACTCTTTCAAGAGAAGGGTATCAGGACACCTCTCCTCCCGAAATTGACCTCTCTTTCGCCACCTCTTTAGATTCTTTATAGAACAGCAGTAGCAGCCTTTTATATTTTATTATTGTTTTCTTTTTGTACCCTTGAGCTGTATCCTTTGTTATGTATATATATATATATATATATATATATATATATATATATATATATATATATATATATATATATATATATATATATATATATATATATATATATATATATATATATATATATATATATATATATATATATATATATATATATATATATATATATATATTATATATATATATATATATATATATATATATATATATATATATATATATATATATATATATATATATATATATACATATACATATACATATATATATATATATATATATCCTCCGATGAAGCCCGGCTTGTTTCAGTCAAGGTGTTGAGGTGTTGAAGCGTCATTGTCGACACAGCAGCTGGAATTGAGGTGTTGAGGTCTTGAAGTGTTGGTGTATTAGTGCTGATGGTTGGGGCTCGTTATTAGGATGGAGATGGTGGTTGTGAAGTGGGACAAGCACCCCGAAACAACCCTCGAGCGTACGCCTTGAAGAGTCGTTATAAAACACACACACACACACACACACACACACACACACACACACACGTATTGTATTGTATTGTATTGTATTGTGAGTTAGGTGAGGTTTGAAATGGTTGAAAGGGATTAACAAAAGCGATGTAGATGAAGTACGTACATTAAAAACAGATGATTGGACACGCAGCAACGGGTATGAGTGAGACAAATTCAGGTTCAGGAAGGAAATAGGCAAGAACCGGCTCACGAACAGGCTGGTGGGTGAGTGGAACAAACTGACCAGGCGTGTAGTTGAGGTAAACACAATTGAAAGCTTTAAATGAAGGTTGCAGGTACGTATTTATGGATGGGACGTTATGAACAGCCCATCTTCAGGAGCTGCCATGTGTAGGCCGTCTGTCTTTCTGGGCCTCTTGGGGTCTCCTTATATAGCTGTGTGTCCTTGTGTTACATTCACTTCGTATCACGCCAAGTCTGCCGACCCTCCTCCCCCTAGGTGCCGCTTTCCCTCCCTGCCAGTAACTTGTGAGAGCCCCAGTCCCATTTTCTCAAACTCTTCGAAGCCTTGGTACACCTACTTCAAAAGACCCTCCCACAAGTTGTCAGGGTTTCCATGGGTGATTTCTTGAGCCTGGTGGTTATTTGGGAAGGCTTCTGCGCCGTGAACGGGAAGAACACTCGTGACAGCCGTGTCTCCTCTGTAGCCTCCTAAACGGTCCCAACAAGAGCCCCAAACATTTGACAAAGCGAGTCCCAGTCCATTCGTTTTCAGCCTCACGCACTACTGGCCTTGGCTGTAGTCAAAGATGGCGAAGTCGTGCCTGTAGATGCCCAGCAGTCGGCGCATCAGCTCCGTGCTCAAGTTGGCGTAGTACTCCCGGTCTGAGCGGGCGAGGGCGTGGTCGTGGCTGCGATGCCTCACCGGGAAAGTGGCCTCGCCCTGGAAGCCTAGCACCCCGCAGAACAGGTACTGGATCTCCTCCTGGATCGTCTCCAGCTTCAGGATGTAGTCGAACTTCACCCGGCACGGATCGCACGCCTCGGTGTAGGTCATCCAGTGCTCGTCTGCCACGCCCGCGTCGTGCGTCCAGACCACGTGCCACAGGAACTGGCTGAAGGTGAAGGACGTGTTCCGGAACCGCATCACCAGGTCCCGCAGGTCATAGCCCCTCCCGAACGTCGTGACGAAGGCCTCAGAAGTGCCAGACGACAACATCTGGTGGACGGTGTACATTTCTGTCACACCATAAAATAGTTTTTCCGTTCGTGATGGCTTGGCCAAGAGAGCTCCTGTCTGACTGGCGTAATGGTTCACGTAAATCTTGTACGCTCTTCTAATCCTGTCCAATGTTTCATTAAACTCACGAGTTGGCTTCAGAGCCCCGGTGGACACGAGCGCCGGCAGCCAGTACTTGGCGAATCGCCAGTCCCACGTCTCGATGCCTTGCGTCGCCTTGCGCCACGCAGTGTCGTACTGGAAGAGCGGCGCGCCGCCCAGGTACTTGTCTCTGCAGGAAAGGAAGGACACTTGCAAGGCTTGAGATCGGAAATTATCAAGACACGAGGAAAACATTCACCATTCCCGTCAGTATCTTTTCCCCACTTTTCGTCGTTAATGAGAATCAGACACGAAGCCTTACGTGTTGTGTCAAAATTGGAAAAAGAGCGCGTGCCTCCGCTAGACTGAGATTACTTCAAGACTAAGAGATAGTCTGTAATTAAATAATTTCATAGGTCACATTCTCCTTAGGTCCTTAGCTCGACCAGATTTTAATGAATTTAGAAAATACAAAGTTTTCAGGTGTGTCATTCCTTGGAGGCATGAAGTGGTTCATTGCATCCTGGACGCATCCATTTTGAGTTCAGATCTAAACCACCATCAAGATGCCAGGCTTTCTGAACACGCAAGTGGGTGTCGCCGCAGCCTTGTATGTCTGGCGTTGGTCATGCCCTGAGGGAACAGAAGGGCTGTCAAGGTAACCTGTAGCGGAGGCCAGCCTGGCCAGCGGGTGCCGCACCACCACTGCGCTCAGCGGCCGGCGTCGCCCAAGTCTGCTGCGCCATCCGAGACACGAAGCCCTTCACTGCCGAGGACCCGGCCTGCAGGAACCATGTTTTAGGCCTCAAACCTTTGACACAGACGATAAATAGAAATATGCTAAATCACAAAAAAAAATCTAGTTTTGTATCAGGAATATATACTCCCAAAGTGAAGAGACTTAGTTCCTTGAATGCATTCTTACAAGACACAAGCGACCTACCTTGGGCACCTTGAAGAGCGTCAACGTCCCCGCCAACATGTGTCTGTAATTCTGCCGCCAGGCCATGTCCGGGTAGGCGGCCCGCGCGTCGTGCTGGGCACACGCACGCAACAAGGCGGCGCCCGGCTCAAACTCTTCCTCCAGCCCGCGGTGAGTCTGAGCCGTGTGCCACCCTGCGGCGCTGGCGGAACAATTACCGTGTGGCGCGGCGCCGGCCTTAGTGGACCTCCCTGCGGCAACTAGGGCCATGCCAGGACGTAGCGGCGCGACCTCGACTCGGCCCCGCCGAGCCTGAGGCGGCACCGGCGACCTCGTCCGGCTGCTCCCGGGCCGCCACGCGCTTGGCAGAGTCTGAAAATATTACATTTGCTTTTGCCATTGCCGTGGAGAAGATCCATAGCAGGCGACACAGTACGAGTAAAAAAGTAAAGCATAAAGTGTTTAGAGGCCACACCACCAAAGCCTTACGGTATTCATGAATAGTGAAATCAGCCCCACACTTATCGATAATGTAGTAATGTAGCTTCGCTTTAATTACCTAAAAATAAGATATTCGGCTCATTGTCCTCCGTGCGTCGCAAACCAACACAGTGACGTGCAGCGACAGCCCCCCCCCACACACACACACACGCAGCAAAACCTTGGAGAAATAATACATGGAGTGGCCCTCAGCGGGCCGCTCTTCACACTGAGGTGAAGCATGGGGGGTAGGGGTGGGCGGAGCTTAGCCGGTGGCCGGAGTCAGCAATTCCACCCAAAACATTGCGTTTCTCGCTCCCTGCTCGTCGGAGTAAATGAACTTGTCTGCCTTATTTCTTCCACATTTCATGTTTTTTAGTAATTCAACTGCTTCAGTATATGCACTAAGAATGTATGTACAGGTTTTCATAGAAAAACACCAGCATTTCCTTGTCTTTATACCGTAGAAGCTGAGAAGAAATGTTCCACACTCGCCTTGATCCCTCACACTTCCTCTGTATAATGTGTGTTCATTATATATTGAGCATGGCCTCACTTTTAATGTAGAAGCATGTACAGCCTTCTATGCAGAGCAGTGGTGCTCAACCTTTTTGGCTGGCAGGGCCACATTAGATGGGCAATGTGTGATGAGGGCCTCGTATTGCCTGCAATGTGAATACGCATAGTAATTAATATATTCTACACACTGATAACACTGATTATGTTGTGTATATACTGTAACCTTCCGGATAGAGTTGTAATCAAAACACTTCTTACATAAATTGCAGGTCATTGGGTAATTAGCAATTACAAGCTACAATAAAGTGAAGATCCACATACGAGCGACACCATTTCGCTGTTGGGCAGGGAGAGGGGAAACGTGGAGTGGCTGCGGTGTGCCGGGAGGGTGGGGGAACTCTATTGGGTTGGGGTCCAGGGGAGGTGGCGTGGAAGACGATGGGTAAGGGGAGAGGGCTAGGAGTGGATGGGCAATAGTGGGGAAGGCCCGGAGGGGAGTTGTTGGGTAGGAGAGGGGTAGGGAGCCAGAGACCAATTGGCCCTCTCTGGCCTCAATCCTCAGAAGGCTTATGGACCTGATGGAGTGCCTCCTATTGTCCTTAAAAACTGTGCCTCCGTGCTGTCACCCTGCCTGGTCAAACTCTTTCGCCTCTGCCTGTCAACATCTACCTTTCCTTCCTGCTGGAAGTATGCCTTCATACAGCCTGTGCCTAAGAAGGGTGACCGCTCCAATCCCTCAAACTACCGTCCTATAGCTTTACTTTCTTGTCTATCTAAAGCTTTTGAATCAATCCTTAACCGGAAGATTCAAAAGCACCTTTCCACTTCTGACCTTCTATCTGATCGCCAGTATGGGTTCCGCAAGGGGCGTTCTACTGGTGATCTCCTAGCCTTCTTAACTGACCCTTGGTCATCCTCTCTTAGCCCTTTCGGTGAAACTTTTGCTATTGCGCTGGACATATCAAAAGCTTTTGATAGGGTCTGGCACAAATCTTTGCTTTCCAAACTACCCTCCTACGGTTTCTATCCTTCTCTCTGTACCTTTATCTCCAGTTTCCTTTCTGACCGTTCTATTTCTGCCGTGGTAGACGGTTACTGTTCTTCCCCTAAATCTATTAACAGTGGTGTCCCACAGGGTTCTGGCCTATCTCCCACTCTTTTTCTGTTGTTCATTGATGATCTTCTTTCCAAAACGAACTGTCCTATCCATTCCTACGCCGATGATTCCACTCTGCATTACTCAACTTCTTTTAATAGAAGACCCACCCTACAGGAACTTAACGACTCAAGGCTGGAGGCTGCAGAACGCTTAGCCTCAGACCTTACTATTATTTCCGATTGGGGCAAGAAGAACCTGGTGTCCTTCAACGCCTCAAAAACACAGTTTCTCCACCTATCCACTCGACACAATCTTCCAAACAACTATCCCCTATTCTTTGACAACACCCAGCTATCACCTTCCTCAACACTAAACATCTTCGGTCTATCCTTAACTCAAAATCTCAACTGGAAACTTCATATTTCATCTCTTACTAAATCAGCTTCCTCGAGGCTGGGCGTTCTGTACCGTCTCCGCCAGTTCTTCTCCCCTGCACAGTTGCTGTCCATATACAGGGGCCTTGTCCGCCCTCGTATGGAGTATGCATCTCATGTGTGGGGGGGCTCCACTCACACAGCTCTTCTGGACAGAGTGGAGGCTAAGGCTCTTCGTCTCATCAGCTCTCTTCCTCATACTGATAGTCTTCTACCTCTTAAATTCCGCCGCAATGTTGCCTCTCTTTCTATCTTCTATCAACATTTCCACGCTGACTGCTCTTCTGAACTTGCTAACTGCATGCCTCCCCCCCTCCCGCGGCCCCGCTGCACTCGACTTTCTACTCATGCTCATCCCTATACTGTCCAAACCCCTTCTGCAAGAGTTAACCAGCATCTTCACTCTTTCATCCCTCACGCTGGTAAACTCTGGAACAATCTTCCTTCATCTGTATTTCCTCCTGCCTACGACTTGAACTCTTTCAAGAGGAGTGTATCAGTAAATTTCTCCTACCGTATTTGATCTTGCTTTCGGCCACCTCTTTTGGTTCTTTTTAGGAGCAGCGAGTAGCGGGCTTTTTATTATTGTTTCTTTTTTGTGTGCCCTTGAGCTGCCTCCTCTGTTGTAAAAAAAAATTTATAATATCTATATATATATATATATATATATATATATAGATATATATATATATATATATATATATATATATATATATAGATATATATATATATATATATATATATGTATATATATATATATATATATATATATATATATATATATATATATATATATATATATATATATATATATATATATATATATATATATATATATATATATATATATATATATACTTTCTGAATAGAAATCAAGGCGCATACCAACCTTGCCACCTGATGAGCTAAAAGACTTCACGCCAGAGGTTGCAGCACAAGTGGTTTGTTGAGATGTTTTTCTGTCGGTTAAAGACAGTTCCTTGATATATATATATATATATATATATATATATATATATATATATATATATATATATATATATATATATATATATATATATATATATATATATATATATATATATATATATATATATATATATATATATATATATATATATATATATATATATATATATATATATATATATATATATATATATATATATATATATATATATATATATATATATATATATATATATATATATATATATATATATATATATATATATATATATATATATATATATATATATATATATATATATATATATATACATATATATATATATATATATATATATATATATATATATATATATATATATATATATATATATATATTAACTGTGTGGCCTGGCTGAATAGCCTGGCTGTGTGGCCTGGCTGTGTGGCCTGGCTGTGTAGCCTGGATTTGTGGACTGGCTGTGCGGCCCGGCTGTGTGGCCTGGCATACTATCATAAATATCTGAAAGTATAACATAAAAATGATTGCTGATAAATACTACATGTTCATGCGTCTAGGGTCGCCAGGCCAGGGAAAGACTGTATATATTTAAGGTCGCAGCCAGGAATGCTACCGACTCCCACATCAGTTATTTCTAAAGACCAAAAACCGAGGTGTAACGCGTTTTCATGAGTTTTTTTTATACCATGGTACAGAGGCCTTGACAAACACCCACAAGCGTCATAAAACTTCCCATGGAAATGCCCAAAACGCCAACGAAACCCTTGTCAAATATGTGCTCGGGCACCGAAATGTTTCATACCGTGACCCCTAACACACCACCACTCACCCCGCCGTGTAGGAGTGCGAGTATCAGCAGAAGCACAGCTGCAACGATGCCGCTAAGGAACAGCCCTCTGCCCCTCATGGCCACGGGAGCTCCTAGGCCGGTGTTCTCAAACGCTTCCGCCTCTCACATCAACTATTCCGAAAGGCTGAAAAGGAGATCAATCGGGCTCTTAGGAATATCTTTCTAGGTTCATGGTACAAAAGAAGGGTCGGACTACCACCATGGCAGTGTCATGAAAGTACCCCGGGAAATGCCCGAAACTCCTACGAAAGCCTTGTCAAATGTGTGTGTCTGGGCGATTAAATGTTTAAGAATATGACGCAGATAAAGACTTACGGAAATACAGTGAGGAGTACACAGACAAAGAGATAGATGCACAGAGAGCTGTAAGGATAGAGAATAATACAGAGACGTAGGCTACAGAGAAATACACACACACACACACACACACACACACACACACACACACACACACACACGGTAGCTCAGTGGTTAGAGCGTCTTCCTCACAACCAGAAGGACCGGGGTTCGATTCCCCGACAGGGTGAAGATAAGTTGGGTTTATCTTCTTTCACGTGTAGCTCCTGTTCACCTTGCAGTGAGTAGGTACGCGACGTAAGGCGAGGAGTTGTGACCTCGTTGTCGCGGTGTGTTGTGTGTGAGTGGTCTCAGTCCTCCCCAAAGATCGGTCACTGAGCTCCGAGCTCCTTCCGTAGGGGAACGGCTGGCTGTCTTGAGAAAGACCCGCAGCACACCAAGAGGTGAATTACACACACACACACACACACACACACGCACACACATGTGCTGACTCAGTGGATTAAGGAACATATCAGATTCGGGAATGAAGGCGAGGCATCAAGACTAGACCTGGTATTTATTAAGGAGTCGGAAATAATAGAAAATCTTAAAATAGATTGTCCAATAGCGAAGAGTGACCATGCGGTTGTGGAATTTGAAGTATAAAAAAGAGAACGATTGACTGAAAAGAGGATCACAAAATTGGGAGAAGCAATTACTGTAAGGCAGACTTTGTTAGCATGAGAATTTTTTTTGAAAATGCTAATTTGAGTGGGCTGTACAAGGCCGAGAGTACACAGGGTAAGTGGGAGAAGTTTTTAAAGCTATACAAGGAAGCCGAAAATAGATATGTCCCTAAGGTAACCAAAAGGGATGTTGATGAAAAGGAGTGGTTTAACAAGAGATGCGAGGCAGTTAGAAAGAGAAAGGAGGAAGCTTGGAAGGGATGGAGGAGACGAAGAAGAATCAACGCGTGGAACAATTTCAAACAAGCAAGGAATGAATATACAAAAATTAGAAGAGAAGAAAAAAGGATATATGAAAAAAAGATATAATTGACAAATACAAAGACCAACCCAAACTATTCTATAGACATGTGAACGGCAAATTGAAGAACAGAGAAACAATCAATAAACTGAAAATGGATGAAACTACATATGAGGACCCAGCAGAGGTGGCAGAGGTGATAAATAACAGCTTCCAAAGAGTTTTTACAAAAGAAGACGAATTTGTACAACCACGGGGCCAGGAAAGAGGAAGGGTTATGCAGGAGATACAGTTAACGGTGCAGGTCAAGGAAAGCTTGAACAAGAAGGATGTAAGAAAGGCGACGGGGCCGGATGGAGTATCAGGGTGGATCCTGAAAGAATGTAGTGAGCAACTTGCAGAGAAACTGCACTCCATAATGAGCGCCTCCGAGTGAAGGAAAGGTACCACAAGATTGGAAGAGAGCGAACATAGTACCGATTTTTAAGGGAGGCAAGAGAGAGGGCCCATTAAATTACAGACCGGTATCACTCACTAGTGTGGTTGTGAAGATATGTGAGAGATTGGTTATAAAAAGGTGGTCGGACTTCTTAGAAAGTGAGAAAATTATCTCGGATTGCCAGTTTGGATTCAGGAGAAGGAGATCTTGCGTCACCAACTTGTTGTGTTACTACTCAAGGGTAACAGAGTTAATACAGGAGAGAGAAGGCTGGGGGGATGGAGTGTACCTGGATTTGAAAAAGGCATTTGACAAAGTACCGCACAGAAGAGTAATTTGGAAAATTAAAAATAGGGGTGGAGTGGGTGATGGACTGATTAAGTGGCCGGAGGACTTCCTAACTAACAGGGAAATGAGGACGATAATCAGGGACAGGGTTTCCAACTGGTGCCCAGTGATGAGTGGGGTCCCGCAAGGTTCAGTGCTGGCACCAATAATGTTTGCTGTTTATATAAATGATATGGTGGACGGTGTGTCCAGCTATGTGAGTTTGTCTGCAGATGATGCAAAGCTATTGAGACGAGTGAATAATGTGAAGGACTGTGAGGCATTGCAAGGGGACCTGGATAGAATTTGGGAGTGGAGTGGTACATGGCAGATGGAGTTCAACCTTAGGAAATGTAAAAAAATGGAGTTTGGTAGGAGTGGTAGAAGATGTGAATATGATTATAAGATGGGAAGTGAGATAATATGCAGAGGAGTGGAGGAAAAAGATTTGGGAGTGACTGTCTCAGAGAACATGTCACCGGACAAACGCATCAACAGGGTAACGGGACAAACTCTGAATTTGCTGAGGAACATAAGGACGGCATTTGTGTACTTGGATGAGATGATAAAGAAAATATTAGTTACAATGATAAGGCCAAGGTTGGAGTATGCAACAGTGGTCTGGTCTCCTCACGAAAAGAAGAACATAAGGAAGCTGGAAAGAGTCCAGAGAGTGGCAACTAAGATGGTACCGGAACTTCGAGATCGGATTTGTGAGGAGAGACTCAATAGCATGGGGCTCACAAGTCACAACCCTGGAGAGAAGAGAACGAGACCTGATAGCGGTGTAGCCTACAAGGTGGCGAACGGAGTGGAGTATTTGGACAGAGAGGACCTGTGTGTGTGGAACGTGGGAGAAATGAGAGGACATGGAGAGAAGTTGAGGCCGACCACATGTATAAGAGATATGAAAAAGTTTAGCTTCCCAAACAGAACCACTGAGCTGTGGAATAGACTGGAGGAGGAGGTGGTTTGTGCAAGAAACATTCATGATTTGAAGGAAAAGTTGGATAAGAGCGGATATGGAGATAGGACAGCGCGAGCATAGCTCTCTTCCCGCATGTCACAACTAGGTAAATACACACACAACCGCTCCGGTAGCTCAATCGGTTAGAGCGCCGCGCTGCAAGGCTGCACGGCCAAACAGGCGGCGGTTCGAGCCCCGCTCAAGCCGGACTCTTTCCGTTGACTAGAAAAGGTAACTGTTCCGCCATGAGCAAGGGGGATGGGGTGTGTGGTGTGTGAGGTCCTGGCAGTACCCAGAGATCGACAATAATGAGCACTTGCTCACGTCGTGATGGTATCTGCTGGCGAAAGCGAGTTCAACTCGTGATCAGGCCGTGGTGAATTACACACACACACACACACACACACACACGAAAATGAGTGCACGCCGCCACCACCGTCAACGTTATGGCACCAACTGTATTAATCGGCCAAGATTTCCTTCAGTAAAACAAACCCGTAATTATATTCATTGGCCCATAGATGTTTTTTTGGCCCAACCTTCCTCATACGACAGCCCTTACATGCCCTCTCTTTCCTTGTTCCTGTGTGTGTGTGTGTGTGTGTGTGTGTGTGTGATTCACCACGGCCTGATCACGTGCTGGACTTCTCGTCACTAGCAATCTCATTATAGTCGATCTCTGGGTACCTACTGCTAGGGCCTGTGTGTGTGTGTGTGTGCGTGCGTGCGCGCCAATACAACATAGCCCAAAAGAGCGATGCGGCCGTAATCGTTGCCATATTGAGATCATATTTTCGTCATCCTTCTCCACGGTGCAGTGGTTAGCGTGCTTAGCTTCGAATCCGTGGGCCCTGGGATTGAATCTCTGCCCGGGCAGTCGGCGTGCAGGCCACCCAGCTGTTCATCCTCCCTTTCTTGCACACCACATCTTTTCCAGAAAACCCTTCATGGCTTCTATAATTCTATCATTTGCTTCATCACTCAGTCCCAGCAGCAGCAGCATCCATTCCCTCTCTGTCCTTGCAATCCTCCCATTCACATCCCAGCCCATCTCACTCATTGCCACCCTCATCATCTCCGTCCTTTCTCTCCGGTACCTCCCACACACCATTATCACATGCACGACAGTTTCATCCACACCACTCCAGGGGCCTAGATGGTGGTCGGCCCAAGCCCCCCCATGCGCAGGCAAGTGTTTATAGTGACGCCACCTCTTCGTGGCTCATGCTGCCCCCCGGAGCTCATTCTTGATTCACTTGGACAGTTCCTCTAGAGTCCGGGTTGATGGGTGGTCTTCAGGACAGCATGTGGATAGTCTTAGACCACTCGGCGGTGATGGAAAATCCCAGGTGGTAGCGGCGGATTTGAACCCGGATCGTCCAGAACGCGGCGAACGCGAGACCCGCACGTTAACCACGCAGCCACCGCATCAGTGTTAGTGTTAGTAGTGTTATTGGTGTGTGGTGTTAGTGTTACAGTGTTGGGGTCACTTTCACAGTTCGCCATGATGGGTTAGTAAGCCTTCAAACCAATAACAAAGACTCCCAAAAATTCTGTGTGTAGGCCTAGTGGAAAAATAGCCCGCTAATCACTGCTCCTATAAAAGAGAGCATGGATGAGTGGCCAGAAGAGAGGTTGCAATGCCAGTATTTAATTAAGGACTGAAAAATTGAAATTAAGGAGGAAAAAGTAGGTTAAGTATTGTAAGGAAATATAAGTGCCGCCAGAATCCGTTACCGCGTGGAATGTTCCAGAGTCTCACACCACAGAGCAAAATTAGTAGTTCATTCACCCAGTCTTATGAGGCACCATTATCACACACAGGATCATCACCTGCCAAATAATACAGGAAGCGTGACTTTACGAATGTTGCTTGAGGTAAATATATTGTTAAGAGATTCTGATGGTAAACTAATTTTAAGGGTCATGGGACAGGGTCCACTTATTAGAGGTTAGCTTACGTATCTTACATCACTAATGACACTTGTAAATACCATGAACACAGGTTACCATTAACACCTTAAACTAACATGCACACATGGGAATAAGTAGCACTGACATCATAATTGTTTCCACCCACACGGGGAAACAGACTCCACCATTCCACACCTTAATTAAGTCCTAACCAAAACTAGTGAGTGTTTGCGCTTATCCATTGTTACCCCTGAGAACGACACATATACCACCCTTTTGGCCTCTCCTTCCTTCCTCTCTTCACACACCCTGCCACAGGCAATCCCCCACAACGCAGCTGCAAAATTGTTTACGGCTGCATGCTGGACTTGGTCTTGGCGACGCCCAGCTTCCCATCAGTCAGACTTGCCTTTGGCGCACCTGAAAGGGGCGATGTCGCTCGTGAGAATCACGGTCTCAGTTATAGTATTAAGGCCAAAGTGAGTTGAATACAGTGAACAGCTCTTTCCTCACCTGAAAGGGGCGATGTCGCTCGTGAGAATGAGCTTGCTCCCACAGCCTAGGGCGAGGGAGGACAGTACGTGAGTCGGCCCCAAAACGCTTTGGGGTGACGTCACGGATCGAGTGACAAAGTGGTCGCAGGTTAGGCCTGCTTGAGACCTGAGATTTCCTTGGTAGTCCTCCAATATCAATAGAAAGTTACTGGTATTTTATTTCCATTACAGATAACTAACGTTCTCCCGCAATAATTGAAAGAAAGCAGATTGATCACTTTCGGCAACGATACCCTGGTTTGACCCCTGGCAACTTTGAAATTTTGTTGACATTACAGATTGTAGGGGAGATATGGGACACAACGGGCCTCTTTGTTTCAACACCCATCTCTCTCTCTCTCTCTCTCTCTCTCTCTCTCTCTCTCTCTCCTTGCGTGCGTGCGAGTAAACATTGCAAAAGTCAATTTAAATATATCTGTCACCTACAGACCTCCCGGGCAATCACTCGATGACGACCTTGAAATGTACAGCGTCTTAAGGCAGTCACTTAATAACAGCGACTCACTGATATTAGGAGACTTTAACCTCCCCCATATCGACTGGGCGACACTGTCAGGTACAGAAGGCGAGTCACATAGAATGATCGAATTTCTAGAAGAAAATTATCTAAGCCAAATGGTTTCTGAGCCAACTCGACAAATTAATATACTCGACCTTGTTATAACGACCCAAGATAACCTTGTCAGTAGTGTCACGGTAGGAGAACACCTCGGTTCTTGCGATCATAAATTAGTGCGCGTCGACATTAAAGCTCAATCATCAGTGACTGAAAATAAAGTAAAGGTGCCCAATTTCAAAAGAGCTAACTTCGTAGAAATCCGACAAAAACTAACAGAAATACAACTATCAGATGACGGCAACGTAGATGAAGCCTGGCTAAGCCTTAAAAATCACTTACTCACTCAGCAGAACACATTCGTCCCCTTGTGCGAGAAGCGAATTAACACTAATAAAAGCCCACCGTGGTTTAATAGCGAAATTAAACAATCAGTCAATGAAAGAAAATTGTTTTACAAGTTAAAGAAAGAACAAAGCATGCCCAAAAACATTAGACTTTATAATGATGCCAGGCGACGAGTAAAAAGACTAGTAGGTCAGGCAAAGCGTAGATATGAAAAAAATATTGCAGCCAACTGTAAAAATAATCCGAAATCTTTCTTCAGTTACATAAACAACAGAAAGGTGATCAAAAGTGGTATTGGACCTTTAACAAACAGCGACGGTGCACTAGTGACTGACAGCCAACACATTGCAAACCTCTTAAACAATTACTTTTCCTCGGTGTTTAATACTAACAGTCTTCCTCTCGCTACCACCAACACCAGTACTATTGTAAATCTCGAGCATGCATTGCCTAATTTTGAAATAACAACCGATGAAGTCCTTAAAGCTCTCCATTCACTTAAAACAAATAAAAGTCCCAGACCCGACAAAGTATATCCTATACTGCTTAAAGAAACAAAGAGCGAAATACTCTCCTCCCTCACTACCGTATTCAATATGTCCTTGCGACAAGGCATCATCCCTTCGGATTTAAAAAGGCTAACGTGACACCGATTTTTAAGAAAGGAGACAAAAAAATACCAGGTAACTACCGACCCATAAGTCTAACTTCAGTTGTAGGTAAGCTACTCGAGAGCATAATTAGAGACAAAATTGTAAGTTACCTCGAAAGCCACTCATTAATTGGGGATTCACAACATGGCTTCCGTAACAAAGGATCCTGCCTGTCAAACCTACTGACCTTTTATAACGATCTCTTCTCAATTTATGACGTAACCAAATCACTGGACGTAGTCTATCTTGATTTCCAGAAAGCGTTTGATAAAGTCCCACATCATAAATTACTTTATAAATTAAAGCAAATAGGCATTGATGGTCAAGTAAACCAATGGATCGTGAATTGGTTGAGCAACAGACAACAAAGAGTTGTGATTGACGGATTTAACTCAGAGTGGGCGCCGGTCACTAGTGGCGTCCCTCAGGGCTCGGTTCTTGGCCCAGTGCTCTTCATTATTTACATCAACGACGTGGATGTTGGACTCAATAATTGCATTAGTAAATTTGCAGACGACACAAAGATTGGTAACTCGGTTCTCACTGACGAAGACAGGCAAAGCCTCCAAGAAGATTTGCACAAAATTTCAGCTTGGTCGGATAAATGGGAGATGCCCTTTAACATAGACAAGTGCCAGGTCCTTCAAGTTGGAACAAAAAATAAGAAGTTCGATTACGAAATACGCGACGTTAAACTCACAAGCGTTCAATGCATTAAGGACCTGGGGATTAAAATCGCGTCAAACCTCAAATTCTCACATCAATGCATCGATGCAGCAAATAAAGCGAACAGAATGTTGGGCTTCATTAAAAGAAAGTTTTTATTCAAGAATAAAGATGTAATACTTCCACTCTACAATAGTTTAGTCAGACCCCACTTGGAATATGCGGTATAGTTTTGGTCTCCCCACCATGCAAAGGACATTGCTAAACTAGGTGTTCAGTGTCGAGCAACAAAAATGATCCCTTCCTTGCGCAACAAATCCTACGAAGAAAGGCTTTCCACCCTTAACATGTTCTCTCTTGAGAAACGTCGCCTCCGAGGAAAACTGATCGAATGTTTTAAAATACTTAATGGTTTCACGAATGTAGACAGAACAAAATTGTTTATGATCGATGACACTTTGCGAACGAGGAACAATGGCACAAAACTCAAATGTAGACAAGTAAATTCAGACTGCACCAAAATTTTTCTTCGCCAACGTTGTAGTGCGAGAATGGAACAAGCTCCCACCATCAGTGGTCCAGTGTAAAACGATTGACTCCTTTAAAAACAAGCTCGACCGTCACTTCCTTGAACTTAATATTAACTAGAGTAGAAAAGCAACGTTTTGGAGCCATCTGATTAATGTAAAATCACTTAGGTTTAAGGACAGACCACCTAGTCTGGACCATGGGGTCTGTGTGGTCTGATTTTCTATGTAAATCTCTCTCTCTCTCTCTCTCTCTCTCCCAGTACAGATCATCACCACCACCACCACCTAACCATCCCATCTCTCTCTCTCTATCCCAGTTCAGATCACCACCACCACCAGCAACACCACCACCTTCTGCCCCTTCTGCGGTAAGAGTTCCTTCCACGACATGTCCAATCTCCGCCGCCACATTCGGATACACACGGGGGAGCGGCCGTTCAGGCGCCCGCGCTGCCCTTAATGGGCCACACAGAACGAGCACCTTGTGGCACACGTCAGGAGGAAACACGGAGTGGTGGGGCCGAGTTGGTAGAGGAGGAGGAGAAAGACTGTGGGCTGTGTTGTGGTGAGTGGGAGAAGGGAAGGAGGAGGAGGAGGAGGAGTAAGTTACGGGGAAGAATGAATGTGTGAGGTAAGATGATGGGGGAAGAGGAGGAGGAGGAGGAGACTGAGGTAAGTGTGGTGTCAAGTTGGGAAAGGGAAAGAGAATGCAGTTAAGGAGAAAGAAGAGGAGGAGGAGGAATTACAGGAATCAGGAATAACAGGCTTTAAAATGTCACAACAGGAGAGAGAAGAGGAGGAGAAAAAGGGAAATATAATAATAGAGTTACATTCCACAAGAGGAAGAGAGGGAGGAGGAGGAGTGGAAGAAAGCAAGTGGAGAGAGGGAGGAAAGTGGACTAACACTGAGATAAAAAACAACAAAAAGTAATATGAATGAGGCAACTATTGAGAATGGAGGAGGAGGAGGAAACAGCAAACAGAAAAAGTTAACAAAAATAAATGAAAATATTAAAGAGCCTTTAAGTGGAGGAAGAGGAGGACAAGGAGGAGCAAAGGAGGAGGTGGAGAAGGAGGAGGAAGAGGGAGGAAGAAATGAAACAGATGGAAAGTTAGCCAATGAGAAAAACAATATTGAAGACTCTACCATCTAGGAAGGTGTGTGGAAGAGGATTAAACAGAGGAGGAGGAGGAGAGAAGATAATCAAACATAACAAAATACTAACTCCAGGAACTTTATCTCCATACAAAACACAAAGAAATGTTATGTGCAGAGTGTGTGTGTGTGTGTGTGTGTGTGTGTGTGTGTGTGTGGGTGTAAGATGGGAGGTAGGAGGGAGCAGGCTGAGGGAGGGGGGAAGCCCTGTTTAAACACACAGCTGCTCTACCTACGGCTGGATACTTGAAATGTCAACTCATTACTTAACCAAGTATCACTAATAGCACTGGCCTGGTCGTAAGTTCTATGCCATAACTCAGTGAGTACCTGTAGCTTATGTGAGAGGCAGAAGCATCTCAGAATACCGAGTTCAACTGCACCAACAAGACTCTTGGTACCAAACACCTTTCCTCCACCTTGACGAGGGCAAAGACACGGATCGCAGAGGAAGGGGTGGCAAGTCTCAAGTGTTCATTTCTTATTCAAGCAGCCTAACAAGTGTCACTAGCACTGGTCACAAAGAATGGCATATCCACACGACTTGTAAACAAAACACAAAATGTTGAAGGTCACGGCAAGATCAAAAGTTCAGGACCAGATCAAAAGGTTCAAGTCACTCTTCCTTCAGCGCAAGAGGACGCACAACACCACACTACACTTCACTGCTCTACACTGCATCATCATCATCATTTCATCGATGCCTGCTCCTAGGAGCTCCCACCAGGGGATGGCCACGGCAGAAGAGCTTCCAACTTTCTCTATCCAGACACTCCCCCCTTGCCTGCTCAAAGTTTCTCAAAGATCTTTCTCCCCTCTCCCTAACGTACTCTTGCACCCTATCCCTCCATTTCACTGGAGGTTGTCCTCTAGCATTCCCTCCCTCTATCTCACTCACATACACCCTTCTGGTCATCTTACTCTCCTCCATTCGCTCCATGTGGCCAAACCACTTTAAGGTCTGTCGCTTCACTTCTTCCACCACTCCACACTTCTTCCCTTCACCCCTGTGACACATTCCAAAATGCTCGTACACACTTTCATTACTCATTCCATCCATTCTACTCACAAGTACTCCTCAAATAACTCATTTCCACTGCCTGCACTCTAGACCTCTGACTTTCATTCCAGGCCCACATTTCACTTGCATATGTGAGGGTTGGTACTATTGTATTTCTCAAATCCCTCTTTACCTCCATGCTCACACTTCTACCATTCATGATTCGTCCCAAAGACCCTACCACCCTTCTTCCTTGCAATGCCCTTTCTCTCATCTCACCCTCCATACCACCATGCTTACACATAACTGATCCAAGGTACTTAAACTCATTGACCTCCTTCATTTCTTTGCCATTCAAAATTATTTTGTATTCTTTTTCACATTCAATTCCCACTCCCTATCTCTCTATGGGCATACAAAATCTACAACCTCACTTCTACTTCGCTCACAAACCATCACTTTACTTTTGTTGACATTTACTTTCAGCTTTCTCCTATTACAGACACAATCAAAAACACTGACCAAATTTTGTAGGTCACTTTCATTTTCTGCAATGAGCACCGTGTCATCAGCAAACAGTATCGAATTCAGTACCCACTTCCTTCCCTCATCGAACAGTCTTACTCCAACTTCTCCAACTTTGCCCTTCATTTCTCTAATGACACATTCCATATAAATATTGAATAACCATGGTGACATGACGCACCCTTGTCTTAAGCCCACTTTTATCTCAAAATGTTCACTTGTTTCTCCAGTAATTTTGACACATGCAGATGCATCCTCATAGAAAGACTTTATTGCACTAAGCAGTTTTCCTCCCATACCATAAATCTTTAAAACATCCCACAATGCAATCCAATCGACTCTGTCATAAGCTTTTTCCAAATTCATGAAGGCAGCATATAGTTTCTTTCCTTTTGCTAATATTTTTTCTACTACCATCCTGAAGGCAAATATCTGATCCACACATCCCCTTCCCTTCCTGAAGCCTCCTTGTTCTTCACTGATTTTCTCTTCTGTAAGTCTTTGCACCCTCTCTATTATGACTTTTCCATATACCTTTCCGGGTATACTCAGGAGACTTATACCTCTATAGCTCCCACATTCCCCTCTCCTGCCCTTCCCCTTGTAAACTGGGACAATGATGGCTTTTGTCCAGTCTGTTGGCACCCCCCCCCCCCCCCATGCTACTTCACATATCTTGACCATCCATTTAACAACTACATCTCCTCAACACTTCAACATTTCTCCTGTGATTCCATCAATTCCTGCTGCCTTTCCATTTTTTAATCTTTTTATTGCCTGATTTACTTCTTTATTTGTTATACTTCTTTCTTTATATACTCCTCCTCAACCTCTACTCAAAACTGCTGGACGTCCATCCTCAAAATTCATTAAGTTTTTTAAACATTCTCTCCATCTCTCCTTCACAGCTTCCCCGTCTTTCAACATCTTTCCATTCTCATCCATAACTTCATTTATTTTACTTGAGGAGATATTTTCTGCATTTCTTTCATTTTTTACCTCTTTCCAATATGATTTCCTGTTCCCTTTATATTTTTCACTTAGTCTTTTTCCAAAGTCTTCATCAACTCTCTTCTTACTTTCTTTTATTGCTTGTTTTAATTTCATTTTGCATTCTCTATATTTCTTTTTCCTTTCCCTTTTTACTTGTTCAGCCACATTTCTTTCTTGAGTGTTCTTAAAAAGTTCCCTTTTCTCTTTTACTATCCTCCTTATCTCTTCTATCCACCATGAATTTCCTTTTCTTTTTCCATCTCTCACCACTTTCATCCCTAACACTTTTGTTGTTGTAGTTACTATTATTTCTTTAAATGTTCCAAAAACTTTTTCAATATTTGTATTATCTTTTACACTTCCCCATTTTTCACTTAAGGCCTCTGCCATTTCACGGTTATACTCATCTTTTATTTCTTTTTCCTGTAACTTTTCTATCTTCAGTATTTCCTTTTTTACTTCACCTTTCTTTTCAAACACCCACTTTTCTTTCAGCTTTAACTTTGCCAGCACTGCAAGATGGTCAGATCCATCGAACATTCCTATTACTACCTTCGCGTCACAAATTTCTTTTCTAAGCCTTTCATCTACTGCCACATAATCAATCAATCCTTTTTGCTCGTTTTCTTCTCCCCTCCTCCATGTGTATCGGTGGATATTCTTGTGCTGAAAGAAGGTGTTCGCTAGGAACATTCCCCTCTCAGCACAGACATCCACAAGGCAGTCTCCATTTTCATTTTTCCCAGGTATCCCCCATTTTCCCACCACATCCATCACATCTACACTGCACCAACTCCATACAGACTTACACGTCACAACAACACTTGGGAATCTTTGGCGTGGCGCTCTGTCTACGATAACCAGGCCATCCCAACACAGACAGTACGTACACCGGCGGCTGGCGGCTGGCGGCTGTGGCTCTGCTCCCCGATGGCTGCTGGGTTACTGACGCCGGTGGGGGCACGCTGCAGCATCGCCCGGTGTGCCTTCATCTCCTCCAGCCTCTCGCGCCTGAAGAACCCTTTCTGTGCGGAGGGGAGGCTGTGTTAGTATGTGTGTTTGTTATGACTGATGCAGCTGGACCTAAAATTTCTGCCCTGGAACTTTGGTGTGGAGGAGAGACTTTGTTAATGTTTCTTTGCAAAACTAAAGACACTTACAGTCTTTCCAAAAGTAGACACTATCCCAATCTTTGCAAAACTAGACACTATCCCAATCTTTGCAAAACTAGACACTATCCCAGTCTTTGCAAAACTAGAAACTATCCCAATCTTTGCAAAATTAGACACTATCCCAATCTTTGCAAAACTAGACACTATCCCAATCTTTGCAAAACTAGACACTATCCCAATCTTTGCAAAACTAGACACTATCCCAATCTTTGCAAAACTAGACACTATCCCAATCTTTGCAAAACAAGACACTATCCCAATCTTTGCAAAACTAGAAACTATCCCAATCTTTGCAAAACAAGACACTATCCCAATCTTTACAAAACAAGACACTATCCCAATCTTTGCAAAACAAGACACTATCCCAATCTTTACAAAACAAGACACTATCCCAATCTTTGCAAAACAAGACACTATCCCAATCTTTACAAAACAAGACACTATCCCAATCTTTACAAAACAAGACACTATCCCAATCTTTGCAAAACAAGACACCATCCCAATCTTTGCAAAACTAGACACTATCCCAATCTTTGCAAAACTAGACACTATCCCAATCTTTGCAAAACACAGACACAGTCCTAGTAATCCTGTTCATCCCTAGCCGGCAGGAAAGGATGCTGCTGATTGGCTAGTGGTGGGCGGAGTGTCTCAGGTCTCCTCCAGCCAACAACTCGCGTAGGTTCATAAACTGTTCATGTTTCTTTGCACGGGTCACCTGTTGCACGAGAGGGAAGTTTTGTTGGCATCATTGAATCAAGCAGTGACTGTACAACTACGACACAATTTCCAAAACTGGATAGGGTAAAAAATAAAGTAATTGTGGTGAATACAACCAAGAAAACGTCATGTACTGTTTGTACCACTTGTTACAAAGCCTTCACTGCCTCCTCTTATACTGCACTCTTTATACGTAAAAGCAGAAGGCACCATCTTATGCAGGAGGATTGCAGGTACAAAAAAAATTTCTTCCAAAATTGATTCCATAATTAATGCAAATAATGGTGACAAGCAGTAAGTGGTATAAACATAAAAAGTTATTTACTGAACTTGACACTCTAATTACTTTGTATTTTACCCATTCTAGCTTTGGAAACTGTGTTACAGTTGTACAGTCACTGCTTAATCCAACCATGTCATCAAAACTTGCTTCTCCCGTGTAACAGGTGACCCACGCAAAGAAATATGAACAGTTTCTGAACCTACGTGAGATGTGGGTGGAGGAGACCTGAGACACTCCGTCCGCCAACAACTGGAAACTGCAAGATGACTGGTCTCAAACTTACGTGAAGAACGTCAAGAAACTGTACTGCCACGGCCACTCCAAGTCAGTCCCGGCGGGAACAGGGGGCGAGGGAGGCACAGGCCAGCCTACCCTGCCTCCGACAGTGTGCAGCAGCGACAACCTTCCTCTTGTTGCCACCTCTGTCGCCTTGTATCACTTCATGGGCCGTCTGCTTCTGTCTGTCAGCATGGTGGCAGCAGGGGGGAGGGAGGCACAGGCCAGCACACCCTGCCTCCGACAGTGTGCAGCAGCAACAACCTTCCTCTTGTTGCCACATCTGTCGCCTTGTATCACTTCACGGGCCGTCTGCTTCTCTCTCGGTCCTTTCTCAGCATGGAGGCAGCAGGGGGGGAGGGAGGCACAGGCCAGCACACCCTGCCAACAACAAGGTCAGGGAGAGCTGAGGTGAGACTGTTGCTGTGGGATCCAAGTATTGCCTTGGCAGTGACACTTCTGGCATGTTGATGTTCCTTCCCTTTAATATTCATCTTTTTCTATAATGTTTCTTTTTTTCAATTTTCATTAAAAAACAACTTTCCTGGCCAATTCCAGTCGTCCTTGATGGTTGCAGGCATTCAGAGCTGTTCAATCATTCATTCAACTTTTTCACCACTTATTGGGGACACAGCCCAAGGGAGGGGGACAGAGCACCATTGTCAAGCAGCCCAGTGCATGCCAGTGCGTGCCCATCCCACCAACAGCTGCCAGGGAGAGGCGCAAACTGTCGCCCCTCCGATCAGCAACCTGGGCCCCTGACCGCCAGACCACTGCAGCCCCTCCACACTGGCCAACCTTCCAAAACACAAGACACGTTTTGAGGCTCGTCTAGGACACTTCTGAGGCAGGGCAGTACAATGGCCGGAGAGGTGCTGGAAGCACTTGCCTCTGTGGTGCTCTTGGGTGAGGCACACCACTGTAAGGTATTGAATCTTTTGCTGCAGCAAGTGTTTATAAATACATATTCCAGCTGTTGTAGTGTTATGTGACATTCCCTTGACTCACCTTGCAGAGGAGCAAGTAGATCATGTAGGTGTGAGCCTCAAGTGTTTATAAGTACATATTCCAGCTGCTGTAGTGTTATGTGACATTCCCTTGACCCACCTTGCAGAGGATCAAGTAGTTCATGTAGTTGTGAGCCTCAATTGGGCTCCAGGCCCAGTGCAGCTGCCACAGCTGTGGAAAGTCAGCCATTAGTATTTCCCCTTCCACTTCTTCGTGTGGCTCCTCTCCTCCCATCACTTCACAGGCAAACCTTCTTTCTTCTTTATCTTACATGATCACTTTGACCTCTCCCTGTCAGGCTCAGCTGCTGCTAACAACCTGGTCTATATAATTAATGTAGGCAGACACAGTTCAGAAGTGGGTCTTCATGTGAATGGCAATGTCACGCTTTGCCTTAAAGAGCTTTCCACAAACATCACACTTGAACTCCCTAATGTCATAGTGCCTGAAGACGTGTTCGTTAAGAATCCACTTCAAACTGAATCTCTTCCCGCACTCTTCACACTCATGACTTTTAACACCAGTGTGTGTAAGGGTGTGTTTATCAAGGTTACTCTTCCGGCTGAATTGTTTCCCACATTCCTTACATTCATAGTTCTTTACACCAGTGTGTGTAAGGGTGTGTGTATCAAGGTTACTCTTCCGGCTGAATTGTTTCCCACATTCCTTACATTCATAGTTCTTTACACCAGTGTGTGTAAGGGTGTGTGCATTAAGGGTACTCTTTTGTGTGAATTGTTTCCCACATTCCTTACATTCATAGTTCTTTACACCAGTGTGTGTAAGGGTGTGTGTATCAAGGGTACTCTTCCGGCTGAATTGTTTCCCACATTCCTTACATTCATAGTTCTTTACACCAGTGTGTGTAAGGGTGTGTGCATCAAGGGTACTCTTCCGGCTGAATTGTTTCCCACATTCCTTACATTCATAGTTCTTTACACCAGTGTGTGTAAGGGTGTGTGTATCAAGGGTACTCTTCCGGCTGAATTGTTTCCCACATTCCTTACATTCATAGTTCTTTACACCAGTGTGTGTAAGGGTGTGTGCATTAAGGGTACTCTTTTGTGTGAATTGTTTCCCACATTCCTTACATTCATAGTTCTTTACACCAGTGTGTGTAAGGGTGTGTCTATCAAGGGTACTCTTCTGGCTGAATTGTTTCCCACATTCCTTACATTCATAGTTCTTTACACCAGTGTGTGTAAGGGTGTGTGCATCGAGGTTACTCTTCTGATTCAATTGTTTCCCACATTCCTTACATTCATAGTTCTTTACACCAGTGTGTGTAAGGGTGTGATATCTGAGGCCTTGCCTTGAGGTGAATCCTTTTCCACACTCCAGACACACAAACTTCCTCTCTCCTTTGTTGCTGGAGTTGCCAGCAGCAAGTTGCTTCACCTGATGACCACTGACCCTCCTGCCACCTGCAGCAGTCTGCTCCTGCTTGTCTTGGCCACTCATGCTGCTGTCCAGCCCAGCAGGTGAGGCGGCCCCGACCTGTACGGCGGCTCAGTGTGTTGTGTTGTCCTCGTTCTCTTTTCTCCACACCTGAAGGAAGCCGTTGTTGCTGTGCTGGACTTGGTCGTCAGTGCGGTGAACAGGAAGTGTAGTAGTAGTCACAATCGTAGTACCAGTGACGGCAGCAGGCAGTTTGGGGACAAGGATTCTTCTTCTTCAGTGTTTCGGGGGCTGGTTTGGCCATGGACCACAGCCTCTTCTTCTTCTTCAGTGTTTCAGGGGGCCAGTTAGGCCATGGACCACAGCCTCTTCTTCAGTGTTTCAGGGGGTTGGTTAGGCCATGGACCACAGCCTCTTTTTCAGTGTTTCAGGGGGCTGGTTAGGCCATGGACCACAGCCTCTTCTTCAGTGTTTCAGGGGGCTGGTTAGGCCATGGACCACAGCCTCTTCTTCAGTGTTTCAGGGGGCTGGTTAGGCCATGGACCACAGCCTCTTCTTCAGTGTTTCAGGGGCTGGTTTGGCCATGGACCACAGCCTCTTCTTCAGTGTTTCAGGGGCTGGTTAGGCCATGGACCACAGCCTCTTCTTCAGTGTTTCAGGGGCTGGTTAGGCCATGGACCACAGCCTCTTCTTCAGTGTTTCAGGGGGCTGGTTAGGCCATGGACCACAGCCTCTTCTTCAGTGTTTCAGGGGCTGGTTAGGCCATGGACCACAGCCTCTTCTTCAGTGTTTCAGGGGCTGGTTAGGCCATGGACCACAGCCTCTTCTTCAGTGTTTCAGGGGCTGGTTAGGCCATGGACCACAGCCTCTAAAGCCCCAAATTGTTGTTGTTGTTGTTTAGGGCCGCGGCGATGTAGTCGCTCACACGAGCCCTGGTGTCGTCCTGTGAGGTCCTCACGGGCGCGTCAGCTGCCCCGTCTTCCTAAGGAAGGCGCAGGTGAGGTGGATGACAGCTTCCTGTCGTGAGGGGTGGACGCCTGCCGTACAGCCCCAAACACACACTCGGCGGCGGCGCCTCGGCGGGTGTTGTTGTTCTTGCTCTTGCTCTTGCTGTACAGGTGACCCGTCGGAGAGTCAGGCCTTCGTATCGGCACAACCTGTAAAAATAAAACAAAACAAGCAGGATCATTACAAATCATCCTATTCCCTATTTCTTGCACACCACATCTTTCCCAGAAAACTCTTCATGGCTGCTATAATTCTCTCATTTGCTTCAGCACTCGGTCCCAGCAGCAGCAGCATCCATTCCCTCTCCGTTCTTGCAATCCTCCCATTCACATCCAGCCCATCAGTGCCACCCTCATCATCTCCGTCCTTTCTCTCCGGTACCTCCCACACACCAGTACCACATGCACGACAGTTTCATCCAGACCCCTGTCACACATCTGACACACTTTGCTGCGGGACTCAGACCACCTGTAATTTCTTGCATTCACATTCATACACTGCGCTCGAGCTTGGAAGAGAAGATCACCACCCAGGCTTCCATCATACCAGCTGACACACTGCGGGGCTTCCTTTTCCCTGTACCGCTCCAAAGTACTCTTTCGCTCCATCGCATGCTTCCTCCTCCTCAGACCGTCACCTTTCACTGCACTGTCTCTCTCTTCCACTTTCTCACATCCCATTCTAGACCCTCACTGTACCTGTCAGTCACCTTCCATTCAAAGAAACGCCTCCCTTCCTCTCTGCTCACCCACCTGACTCGCATACCACTGTCACCAACCATTCTCATGCAGTTCTTAATCTATTTGCTCTCATGCACACTCCACAAGTAAACCTTCCGTGCCAGTCTCGTGTCATCCATTCGTCCAATCTGACTTTGTATCTAAGGGTAGCCTTCCTAAATCTTTCCCTAAAGGTACTCCACCCCATATCATCCCTCAATGCTTCCACCGCTGCACACCTTGGTGCCATCCAGGTTGGCATCGGGAAGGGTTCGGGCTAGCACCTGGAGTTCCGCCGCTCAGCCACGGTCTGATCACGTGTGCTGCGGACGCCTACCGACCTCATAAAGCTGTCGGGACGCTGCCGGGCTGGGCCAGTGACCTCCCAGCGCGCATATCACCATGACCCAGCGCTCTGACGCCTCCGTGCACGTACGTACTGCGGGTCGACGAGCTCGAGTTATTAGCCGCTGCAGCAGCCGAGATGGCCACGGAGCAGCCCCAGTCCCCCCTGCAGGAGGAAGGTACCGCTACCCAGACACAAGAGGTAGCTACTCAGCCCCAGGAAAATGGACGGAAGAAGGCCGCCACCACTCTCCTCGATGAAGTGGAGATGGACACACACACACACACACACACACACACACACACACACCTGGCTAATTACAGCCTTTATCAGTTTGCTGCCACTAATGACCTAAGTAGCCTTGCCCCTCAATTAACACCGAAGCATCAGGTCATATAATCCCCTTTCCTTAATCTTCATCCCCTCAAAGTTCACTTCACACGTAGCCTACCTGACCTGAGGTCCAAAGATCCTGCCAGCCCCGCCCCGTAATCTGAAAGCATCTGCCACCTGCACACAATCCACGCCCACAAAACGTATATCCACAACCGCCCCGCAACCGCAAATTCAATCCATATCCTACCTGCACAATAACCCAGCAAACATGTGTAATGCCGGGATGTGAAGGCAGGAGAAGAAACTTAGAAGTATAAGGAAAAGACGTAGGTTAAGTCATTATAAGTGATTACAAGTAGTTATAAGTGAGCATATAGAAGTACTTATGAGTAATTATAAGTCACTATAAGGCCATCATAGATATGTAAGAAATTGTAAGTAGGTATCCTTAATCACAACCTATAACATAACACATCCCCCCCACCCCCCCTCAGATTACAATTACACAATGTGGTGCAATACTTACGTCACTTTCCCGCCAGAACTTAGCGTCTGTCGCCCCTCCCTTTCCTCCCCTTTCCCCCTACCAGCGCACGCACTTCGGAATTGTTGCCAGCCCTTGCTTGTCAATGCCCTATCAGTTAAAGTCATCCACCCTTGCATAGATTTTTTCCGCTGCTTCACATGTAATTTCGTCACCTTGCACGTTAAGAGACCGTACCCATATATAAACTACCCTAGTCTTCCCTTCATTTTGAATTAAACCGTAATAGATTATAAATCAGCTACTTGGCTCCTTTTTCAACGCTACGGGGCCGCCCCAGGGTGGGTATAAAATCCTGAGAGCGTCTTGCTCGGGCCTCACCTCACGAAGGCGTTTGACAAAGTCTGGCACCGAGGATTGAAATACAAGATATTGGGTCTTGGCCTCCCGGTCATCCTGAAGAAGCTATTATGCAATTTCTTGGATGGCAGGAGTGCAAGGATCAAGTTGGAATCCTTTCTCGGTGACAGCTTTGACATACGCTGTGGTGTCCCTCAGGGCAGTGTGCTATCCCCAACCTTATTCATCCTGTACACAAACGACGCACCAGCCGCGGGGAGAGGAATCAACCTCTCGTACGCAGATGACGTCACCCACATATCCGGATATCCAGGCCGCTCCCGCGAAATCGCTCGCCGCCAAATAGCAGCTCAAATCAACACTCAATCCGTATACGAAAAGGACTGGCGCATCCACACAAATGAATCGAAATTCTCTATATTTAACCTCGGCGCCAGGCTCCATGAAAATATATCCACAAACACCAGGGCAATCGCCACCCAACACCAGGGGACACTCCTTGGCCTCACCATCTCCCGCAGTGGGTACGCGTCACACATCAATAAAAGATGCGACCACGCTCGAACAACACTAGGAAAACTATACCGATTCAGGACGATGCCAACTAAACTCAAACTTCACCTTGTCAAGACCCTCATTATACCCATCTTAGAGCACCCTCCCGTCCCAACACACACCCTCAGTAAAACTCAAATCAGTAAACTACAGAAAGTACAAAATAAAGCCCTCCGATTCGCAACAAACCAGTTCTACGCCTCCACACTAACAAATGAGCAAATTCATATAAATACCAACACCTTCCCAATCAACATACGACTCCACCTCCAAGCAACCCGGATATGGGCAAGAATTAATCGCCCTCCTCAACCTTCCCCTCCACACACACCTAACAAACAATCTCCCCAATATCGAACGATTCAACCGCTCATTCCCGAGCAGCCTGCGGAGACTTCAGAGCGACTCGCACCCAGAACCGTGTTACTACTAACCTATACTAAATTAACAAACTCACAGAGAACCATAGCTAGCTAGCTCCAACACATATACCCACACACCACCCATTTCAAACTTAACAGAATAAGACGACATCGTCTGAAAGCAACAAAAAACGCAACATATAACACACTACCCACGCACCAAAAATAAAAATCACCCCAAACAACACTATCGACACACACCACCCTACACATACCACGCCAGGCGGCCAACCCGCCATCTTTTTTTTATCTCACACTTCTTTCTGCTTCCCACTTACCTTCCTCTACTTCCTCTCCTCTCTTCCCCCCTCTCTTCTATAAAAAAAATAAAAAAATCGGGCCTCACTCACTCGCCCACTCACTCCCCTGTTGTACTCGCAGGTAAGCACGTGACTCTCCCTCCTTCGCCCCCCCCCCCCTCCTATTTTTTCTCCCTATGTGTCCCCAGCGTTAATTACCGTCTCCCCTTTAGCCAATGTGCATCTTAACTATCCTGTAAATGCATTTCTGATCCCAGTAAATGAAATAAGTATCATTTCACCCGCTCCTCTCACTCACTCGCCCACTCACCCCCCTGTTGTACTCGCAGGTCTGGCGCCCCCACTCTCTGCCACACACACACACCTACACACCCACGCCCCATATATACCTACACGAACCCGTGATTCTTTCCCAATGTGTTTCTTTAGTTGTTAATCTCAATACTTCTCTTCTTTCCGTGACAAGGGTTGTAGGAGGGAAACCCCCGTCAGCGTTCTTGGAGCCTGGCGGGGGGAAGTAGGAACGGGGAGTCGAGCCCCCCCTTAAAAATTTCCGTCTTATGCCCCTATTACGGAAAGGACTTTGTAAGTATATAGATATCTAGGCCATTAATCTGTGGTTTATCTCTAGGGTAAGAAGTGTTAGTAAAATAGGGGGCTGTATATGTTTTGTCGTTTCGACGTAAATTGTTCTCGCTGTGTACGGGCCTCCCCGGAAGTGTAAAGTCCCCCCTCCCTGAGTTTTTTTTTCATATATCTTATGCACCTGGTCTTGCAATAGATGTACACCCGCGCAAGAGTAAGGTTTTCGTAGAGAATTCTCAGCCATGTTCTGATTACCATTGTGAGAGGAGAAACTAGAACCCAGTCGTGTGTCCATTCACCCACTTCTGTCAGTTTCGGGTAAATCGTGCCTTCAATTAGCAGTTAACTGTAAACCGTGTCGTCAGTTATGACTATGTATACCTTCTAAACTAAGTCTCACATGAATAAATGTACCAACCCCTATTTACAGGCCTTTATTACTTATCTCTTCTCCCCGTCGTGAGTTTTGTCCAGCGGGCTGTGTAGTTAAAGTACCACTTTACCGCCCCGAGTCCTCCCCGCTCACCACGTTACCCCCTGCCCAAGGGATCAGAGTCTCGCTCTGGGTCACTTTAATCCCAAATTAAATCATTAGTCCTTTATATACATATATTTTAAGGTTCCCAGTGAGCTACCGGTGACATAGTTCATCGGTAGATTTCTGGGTGGTGGCAGCAAAACTACCCCCAGGGTGAGTCCCCCTTGTTTTTCCCCAGATATCCATTAGTTGAATTTCCATTTTAACATCATTTAGTGCCCCGAATAACCGGGCACGACACATAGACCCCGGGGGAAGCTTCCAGCACAACAATACGTTACAAGTCTCTTACTAATTAAGCTTAGATTTAGGTGGGCAGCGGCAAAGTGCTGAGTAAACCCCTGAAGACTCTGCCCTCATCAGAACATTATCCAAGTCTGTATCAACGGGGGACATAGTTAAAGCAATCGGAGCATGGTCTGAAGGAAGATTATGTTGTTGTATGACCATAGCTGGGCACGATAACAGAAAACCTTATTCCCGATAACCGTTAACTGATAATGAAAAACCTTAACGGCGATAATCGATATTCGTTAACTAGAGACACAAAGATAACCGATAACCGATACCCGATATAAATCCACAATTCCGATACTAGCTAGCGATAAGTCCGATAGATTGATTGATTGATTGATAGTTTATTGTTGCAGGTAAACAACAAGGGAGAAGGGAGGAACATGCCATCCCAACCCCCAGGTAGGACAGAGTGTGATTATACAACTATTAATACATGTGTAGGTAGCACCATGAAACTAAAAAGATACAATGGTACGAAGGAAAGCACAACAAGGGAGGGGGCGGTACCTCCCCCTGGACAATAAGACAATAAAATGTGGGGACGGATCGAGAACATTGCCCAAGCACTAGATGGGATGAATACAGAGATAAACACTAGTCCTTAAATTAAAATGGCAAAAACGATATTATATTGATATTTCAGATAGAACTACACTGATGAATTCAAATTTTCATTATATGTATTTTAGGAAACTTACAAAACCTTAAAACCACACGTTGACACGTACATATGGACGTTAATACTAGAAATGCCTGAACCGGTGTTGTGTTATTTGGCGTCCCCACCGTCAAAAATTGTTTACAAACACTGGTCTCTCGTGAACGGTGCATGCTCAGACCAGCAAGCGTAGACCTGTACAGTCTCACAAAGCTTTTAAACCGTAATTAAGAGTTGTTGGAAGGCTGAATCAGACATTAGTAACAATACCACCATCCTCGCTGTTTCTAGGACGACACTCTGTACGAGTTGTATTTATATGTACAGAGTGTACGTCGTTCTAGAAACAGCGAGGATGGTGGTACTGTATGTATGATTCAGCTTTCCAGCAACTCTTAATGTGTTAAAAAAGCATTGTGAGACTGTACAGGGCTACACTTAATGGTCTGAACATGCGCAGTTCACGAGAGACCAGTGTTTGTACACAAAAGCGCCAGCTTTTGACGATGGGACACCAAATAACACAACACCGGGTGCCTTCAATACCATGACATGCTCACAAACGAATATGGAATATCAAATTTGAGGCAGTGAATAATCATTTTTGGGGCAAAGTTAAATGATTTTTCTCTATGATATATTGATTTTTGAGTAGCATAAAAAATAATAACCTAGTGTTTTAATTTTCATGACCTAAGTATGAAATCTCATCACCGAAGATATTTCATACCGCGAAGTTTTTTCATACAACACCGGGCCACGCATGCGCAGTAAGGAGACAACGTTTTTTTTCTGAGAGGCGGAAAAAAAGTAGCGATTATCGCTAGTTTGGTTACAAAAGTAACGAAGATACCGATATATATTTAAATAAGTAGCGGATGGTCGATAATCCGATTTTGTTATCAGCGATAATGTATCGCGATAACTTATCGCGATAACGCCCAGCTATGTGTAAGACTCTAAAATCACTTACATACTTCAGAAAGCTAACAGAGGCAATACAAGTGTCAAGTTCCGAAATCCAGTTGGTCCGTTTCTTGTATGTCTTATTGCCAAGAAAGTGTTTGTCATTGGTCCTCAGATTATTAATAACCACAAGATTATTTTCACTGCAAAAGGTAAATACTACCTCAGCATTATTATTTGTCACAGTAGTTTCACCAGGCAAAAAAGGGTAAGACATGTCAGGAATGGAAATAAAGTCACACAGGTTGGCGGATCGAATGCGAGCAGGAATTAAGGTGTCTCACCAAACCCCCGAACCTGCAGTTCATATCACCCAGCAGAAGGAAACCGTTACTGCTCTGAGTCGAGAGTAATTTATCATTAATAGCTGCAAAAGAAGCGTGGGAATAACGTGGGGAGTCATTTGGCAGAACATAACAAAAACCCATGACAACATCCTGCTTACATTGCAGCTATACTTGGTCACCAATGCTGACATCAATAGAATGAATCTGGTTCGCTAAACTGTTTCTAACACATACCACTGTGCCACCTCTGTCTGACGATCCAACCACAGCACTGGAGTACGGCTGGCAGGGATTCCCCCCTCCCTCAGCCAGCCCCCTCTCCCTCCCATCTTACACACACACAGAGTTGTAGCCCTAATTGTGTAAGAGAGAGAGAGAGAGAGAGAGAGAGAGAGAGAGAGAGAGAGAGAGAGAGAGAGAGAGAGAGATTTATATAGATTTACATAGAAAATCAGACCACACAGACCCCATGGTCCAGACTAGGTGGTCAGTCCTTAAACCTGTGATTCTACATTAATCAGAAGGCTCCAAAACGTTGCATTTCAACTCAAGTTGATATAAAGTTGAAGGAAGTGACGGTCGAGCTTGTTTTTGCAGGAGTCAATCGTGTTACACTGGACCACTGATGGTGGGAGCTTATTCCATTCTCGCACTACATCGTTGGTGAAAAAAAATTTGGTGGTCTGAATTTACTTGTCTACATTTGAGTTTTACGCCATTGTTCCTCGTACGTAAAGTGTCATCGATCATAAACAATGTTGATCTGTCTACATTCGCGAAACCATTAAGTATTTTAAAACATTCGATCAGTTTTCCTCGGAGGCGACGTTTCTCAAGAGAGAACATGTTAAGGGTGAAAGCCTTTCTTCGTAAGATTTGTTGCGCAAGGAAGGGATCATTTTTGTTGCCCGATGCTGAACACCTTCTAATTTAACAATGTCCTTTGCATGGTGGGGAGACCAAAACTGTGCCGCATATTCCAAGTGGGGTCTGACTAAACTATTGTAGAGTGGAAGTATTACATCTTTATTCTTGAATAAAGAGTTTAGTTTAATGAAGCTCAACATTCTGTTCGCTTTATTTGCTGCATCGATGCATTGCTGTGAGAATTTGAGGTTTGACGCGATTTTGACCCCCCAAGTCCTTAACGCATTGAACGCTTTTGAGTTTAACGCCGCGCATTTCGTAATCGAACTTCTGCTTTGCCTGTCTTCGTCAGTGTGAACCGAGTTTCCAATCTTTGTGTCGTCTGCAAATTTACCAGAGCTGGGCATTTCCGATCATCAGTCCGATCGTCCGATCTTCCGATCTGATCGGAACAGCAACTGGCGATCGGAATGCAAGATTGGATCATCTTTGTAAAGGTAATCGGACTGTGGAGATCGGAACTTCACAAACTAACTTCCGATCACCGATCACAGAAAAGAAAGTGGTCAACGTTGTCATGGCAACAAGTGACTGTGGACTTCTTACAATTATTTTTATACACGTTGCTAAATAGTTACTTCAATAAGCGTCTTTATTTATAAAATTAAGCGATAATTATTGATCGTTAATTTATTTAATCCTGGTAAGGCATCGTGAACGAGACGCGCAGTCGCTTTATTTGCTTGGCGAGACTTGTCACACGACGCCATGACAGCGTGCTGTGGGCGGCAGTAGTGGGTTCCGCCAAAGAGACTATATACGAAGAGATAGAGGTATGTAGTAATTCCTCAGGAGTGCGGAAGTAGCGCCATCTATTGCAGCCCACCAAAACGTCACTTTTCAGGGGTAGCTTAACTATTTTGAGGTACCTGCCACCGCACCTATCCAGCCTTCACTTATTTTTCATTGTAAAATGATTTACTAAATGGGGTAAAAGAAAAATATATTTGTTCTTATGTTTTATTAGGTATTATCTACACTATATCAATTTGTTTTTTTAGGAAAAGTATGATGTTGAAAGCATTTGCTAATATATATATATATATATATATATATATATATATATATATATATATATATATATATATATATATATATATATATATATATATATATATATATATATATATATATATATATATATATATATATATATATATATATATATATATATATATATATATATATATATATATATATATATATATATATATATATATATATATATATATATCAGTGCTTTAAATACAAGCAAAGCATACAACATTCTATGCATGCTAAATTACTATAAGGCCTTTGCAACTGTGGTAACCCGGATGTCACACTGGTCCTGTGTCCCAGGGTAATGGGTTCCCTAACACCACAGGCTCATGGGCTAATGTTACAGAGATGAGCACCAGGGCCGTGCTGCTACAGCGTATGCCCCCAGCCTTACCTTTACCTTTTGCAAAATGCTCTTAGCTGAGTAAAATATCATACTAACTGTACAAGTGCCAGATAATGGCAAGCATTGCATACTGTTTGACAAGGCAGAGAACAAAAGCTTCTAAGCATTACAACTGAAATAAACAATGGGAGACACTCAAAAGCCTGTTAACTGAACATGACCCGATTTATAACAAGCAAAACCAACAATGGTGCGTTATATACAATGAAAACTGTATAAAAAATGTTGCAAGGCACATCAATATAAAACAAAGCATCATAAAACATGCTGAAATACATGATGGAGGACATCAAGAAGGTAACATGAGTTGTCTTAAATGGAATGCAATAACTTGGTGGTCCTGGGAGACAGGCGAGCCTGGAGGTGAAAATGGGATGTAGGACACGGTATGATCTCACAAGCTCTGACCTTGGTGTCAGGGTGAAGATATTAAGCTCAGTAGACACAACTATGCAGCAGGCACATATGATAAAAAGCAAATGAGACAAAATAAGGCAACTCATAGAGTAAGAAAATATCAGGAAAGTTATGCTGCAGTATGTGACACACCAAATTACAGGGCAGAGAGTGATATGTATTTCATAGGCTACATCAGTAAACATGTAGCATTTATTGCAGGAAGCACACATTAAAGTTGGATGTAATAAAATATATGTTTTATGCACACATTAAAGTTGGATGTAATAAAATATATGTTTTAGCACACATTAAGTTGGATGTAATAAAATCATTTGATATGAAACTCCTTGAACTGGCCAACCAAACCAACCACTCTCTGCCCCCCCCCAAAGCATTATTTTTCACAAGGTTTATGAGGCATTAGTCAAGAATATCAACTGCCATTACATTTTGTAAATCAGACCTATGTGATTATGTATATCATATAAAGCAGAAAAAAATTTGCAATCTGTAATACAAACAAGATTACGCCTGGAATCCACATTAAGGATGCCAGACATGTTATGATAGACACTTAAGTGTGATGAAATTACATGCTGGACTTCACATTATGAAACCAAGCCAAGTGTCACTGCAGGACATATTAGGTAAGACAGACACCAAAAGCTTGCTACCTGAACAAGATTAAACATAACAGGCAAAATCACAATAAAGCATTGCATACTGTTGGGTAGGGAAGAGAACAAATGCTTCCAAGCATTACACCTGAAATAAACAATGGCAGATATTCAAAGCATGAACTGAACAAGATCTGATTTATAATAAGCCAAAACCAACAATGGTGCATTACATGCGATATCTGGCAGTGGATTCCTTGCATTACAATTGGAAAGTGGCAGACACCTAAAGCTTGTTAACTGAACAAGATCTGATTTATAACAGAGCAAAACCAACAATGGTGCATTACGTGTGATATCTAGCAGGAAGATAAATGATTCCTTGCATTACAACTGGAAAGTGGCAGACACCCAAAGCATTAATTGAACAAGATATGATTTATAACAAAGCAAGCCCAACAATGGTGCATAATTTGCAATATTTGGCAAAGTATATGGAAAAAAATTCTTGGCGTAACAAGAGTAATACTAAATAATGGCAAATCCCACGAAGTTTCTCTTCTTTTGACAAAGCCTGTGCTCTTTGCTGCAGGGCTGTCAGAGTCTGTTTGCTCCAGCCAACATGTACTGAAATACCCCTGAGTCATGAGTGAAGTGTTGAAACTGAAGACAAGTGAAATACTGTGCTTATAAATCTATTAGCATTTGGACTTTGATAGTATAAGGCCAGAGCAAACCTCTCTTGTAACCCATATCTCTTGACAGATATAATATCAAGATCTACAAGCACCCATTTTTTTTTTTTTTTCGTCGTTGCCTGTTGCGCCGGTAGGCATCTTCCTGGTGAGGCCTGATGGTCGGCCCAAGGCTTCTCCCAGGTGGGGCCTGATGGTCGGCCCAGCCCGTTCTGGCGCAGGCGAGTGTTTATAGTGGCGCCATCTTGCATTGCCCCCCGGAACTCGTTCTTGATTCGCTTGGACGGCTTCCTCTAGAGTCCGGGTTGATGGGTGGTCTTCAGGACAGCATGTGGGTAGTTTTAAGCCACTCGGCGGTGACTGAAAAATCCGAGTGGTAGCGTGGGGATTCGAACCCGCGTCGTCAATCACGCGGTGAATGTGAGCCCAGTACGCTACCATTTCGCACCGCCTACCCATATATCATTTATACCATATATATCTTTGATGTTCAGTCCATACTAAAACATTTGTCAATGTGTTGTCACACTAAAATATAAAAATTCCCTGTTTCTGCAATGTTAGTCATACCTAAGCCCTGCTAAACCATCCAAGTGAATCAAGAATGAGTTCTGGGCGGCAGCATGAGCCAATACTAAATGGCACCACTATAAAAAAAGCCTGCATCATGACGGCCTGGGCCGACCGCCAGGCGCCTGAAGAAAACCTACCGGCGCTATAGGCAGGTGGGAAAAAAAAAAAAAAAGGATCACATCAGAAGAATGGACAAAGGTTTGTTAGTGGCACTTCAAGGTTATGCTACCTCTTCAAATATTGGCCAGTCATGGTTTAAATTGGAACAGGATAAAAAATAAACATGAATATATCTGTGTACACAACTGTTACTATCAAATGCCAGCCTAAGGCAAAATTTGAACCTATGCTATCAAAAACATAAGACCCATATGCTGATCACTCGACTAATCATAACGGTACTACATCCATAGAAACATAATAAAGAGTTTAAATATATCATTCAAAATTTCAAACTTTTTATATACTTTTTTTTTTGAGATATGAAGCCTACTGGTGTAACAGTTGAATATTGAACTCAATTTGTATGCAGAGATGTGAAGTATGTTATTAAGCTGTAATGTTTCCAACACATTAGTTGTGATTAAAGCAACACGGAATAGTAACTAAAGAGGATAAATTATCACCGAGAGCAAGAGGTTCATTACTATATTGTGGTGAGCTTGATGGCCGAGTCGAGTTTCCTCCAACCCCATCAAGTTCACACCTGTTGAGAGGCAATTTTTAATCAAAGTGAAAAATGGATGCAAATGGTCACTAAAACTAGTTATTATACTTGGTGTCACAAATTCGGGCAAATAATTTAGGAAAGGACTCCCGGACTTGGCGTCACTCATGAGGTAAATGATCTTGTGCACTCATTGGGCTATAATATATACATTGTTATAATGTGTATTATTGTCTTGTTACTATATATTTCCTACTGATAATGGAAATACATGTCAGGATTAATCATCAAATACAAGGAAAAAAGAATCATGTATGGAAATTGTGAACTTTATGTAACAAACAAGGTTTATTATACACAATAAGGTTGGATACTTCAGATGTGAAAGATTTTTGGATATAACATCACCCACTTCCTCCATATTGGTTCTTTAAAGCAAGGGTTGACTATAGCTGATTATTATTTGCAGCAGGATTCATGACACTTTTTTTAGTGCAAACCATCTGAAATCAATGATCATTATAAGGAATACTTCTCATGAGTAGCTACTAAAACTTGACAACCTAGAAGGATGCACCATCAGACTGTAAGGATAGATATATTATAAGACATAGCTACATTGGTGGATTCAAAGGGGGCCCAGGCCCCCAATGTTCCTGAGTGATACAGGAAAACTAGCTCAAAAGCGCTGCAGCTAAAACAATGCTTTGGCACAAAGTCCAGGCTGTTATACCCATTGATTTAGGTCACTTCACCAGTTTTTCAAGACCAGGACTGCCTAGAATGGCTAATCGGTAACGCTAATGCTCCTTCCACCCGCAAAAAGTCTGATGTCCTCCCAAAAACTCATTTCCTGGATCTACACCCAAAGACATACCGTAACATGGTTCAGTGATCATGGACAAAAAAAAAAGTTAAGACAATCAATATCCAATCATTTCAGGATACATAAATCAGCATCCATATGAAGGAATTCTACAACTTAAAAGTGATGTTGAGCAGGGCATGTGTTAAGTGACTTGCACAGTCTATTTTGTGAAGTCATAATTAGATTAATATCACAACAATCAACAAACACCAGATGAAGTATTCATACCAAAATCAGTACATGGAGCTGGTGCACTGCAATGGGAAGCACATTCCTGCAGCTCAACAAGAGGGTTGAATGCTGCCATGTACTTCAGGGTGGCTAAATGTCTTCACCCTTGGCCTCTTTCTTGGCCTCTCCCCTTCAGCTGCCATACATTCTCTTGGATGATATCGGACGTGTTCGGATCTGTTGGGATGTGGTTGTGTTAGATGTGGAATAACATACGACAGTGGAACATGGAAGGAAAGAGTATGTCTACACGGTAAAATACAGAGATGAGGATTGCACTGCATTAGTTGAGTGATTACAAGATGTAAATTGAAATTCTTTGGATACTGAAAGGATGTATGGGGACAACTGGGTGAGAAGAGAGAGATGCAGATTTTTGTTATATAGCTAGATACACCAATGAAGACTTAGGACATACACATTCAGAAAGACCACAATTTTGGCTGCTAGACAGAAAAACACTAGATGTCAAAGTGCCAGGACATTGAAGAGTAATAATAATAAAAGCAATAATAATTAATGAGTATAAATATATTTCTGATATTTTTGTTTATCTTAATGCTAGTATTGAAATTTTCAAACACTAAGAATATAATAAATAAATATTGATAAATTAATTAAAATAAATACATTAATTGTACTAATACTACCACTAACAATATTAACAGCACTGCACCTAATAGACTGAGCAATAAACTGAGTCTGATATGTAACCATAATTAAACTGTCTCTGTCTGAGTGTTATGTGAAGCTTGCTCCATGCACCATGATAGGAATGGCATAGATGCATGCAGGTTGCTGAGATGCTTACAGTCACCAGCCACTTGTAGATATGGCACCAAAATGTGTTGGAAGCATTGGCGGCCAACTTCCATTTATTTAACTACTATTTTCTTTAAACAAAGGAGACAGCTCAAGAGCAACAAAGCGTACTAGAAAAAAAAGCCCCACTACTCACCACTCCCAAACAGACAAAAGTAGAGTCTTGATACACTCTTCTTGAAGGTCAAATTATAGGCAGGAGGAAATGCGGACAATGGAAGGCTGTTCCAGTTTATCAGTGTAAGGGATGAAAGAGTGGAGATATGCTGATTAACTTTTGCATAAGATGTTTGGCAAGATAGAACATGCAGTAATTGACTTAAATTATAAAAGTATAGATTTAGGAGGGAAATGGGCAGGCATTGGTTTAATAATAGGGTGGTGGGGGAATGGAATAGATTCCGCAATCACATAGTGAGTGCAGGGACGACAGCTTGTTTTAAGAGTAGACTGGATAGCTACGTGGACGAGGCTGACAGGTGGTAATGGGGAGGAATCTGGAGCTGCCGTGTGTAGGCCATTCGGCCTCTTGCCGCGGGAGGGGAGGCATGCAGTTAGCAAGTTCAGAACAACTGTCAGCGTGAAAATGATTAGAATTTCCACATTATCATTATTTATATATATATCACTTACCACGGCTGGCATCCTTCCGTAATAAATGTAGATTCACACAAGGCTGTGTCATCTTTATCACCACAAGGGACATGATTTGAGCTCCGGCTGGTAAACGTGGCGGCCGCGGCGGTGTTATGATTTTTGAACGAGGCAGCGTTGCAATCAGAGCAGAGAAAGATATTGCTGCGAATAGCGGTATAATAAACAGTATAAGTTAGACCGAGATAATTATATTCACCCACTCTTTCCCCCTACAAACCAATGACTCAATGTAAATCATTACTGATGGAAGTCAGCGTGCGTGCTAAAACAATGAGTTTGGAAGAAAAACATGATCACATAGTTTTAAAGAACGGCAGTAGGGCTACAATTCCTTGGTTCATTCCAGTATATATACAGAAAGGTTAAACACATAAAACACATCTAACCACACATACAGAGAAAGTAATATAATTGTGGTATAATAATATAACAATAATAGCATTACTCATGACATGCAGTCAGGCTATATCTACCTAGTAAATATATACAGTATATATAGTTCCTACTGTTCATTTTAATATTTATCTACCTTTATTTTTTTTATTTAAAATGGGAAGGAACCAGACTGAAGAAAAAAAGTAGCAACATTTGCTGCTTGATCCCATGTAGCAACACTGCTGATCAGTTCTAGGGGTTGGGGTTGGGTGTCTGGTGGGGGGGAGGCGTCTGAATGTAAACAAAGCTGCTCCTGCGCCATCTGTTGCAACCGACATACACCAACACCCGCCCACGGTCTCCCATAGAGGCCCCCTCTCCTGTTCTATAGTCTCCTTGGGTTCCGCTCACTCCAGTAACCGAGTGGCCTGCCCCAGTTGTCAGTTATGCATTTTCTGCTGCAGTGTTACCACCCTCTAATGGCGGCAGCGTCAGTGCCTTTTCGGGAAAGCAACAAGACCTAAGCTAAAAGGGGGGGCTTCGCCCCGCCTCGACCCCCCCCCCCACACACCTTTTTAACCGGGGGGAGGGTTTTGCCTTCCCTCGACCCCCCCCACCCACCCACCCGTCGGGCTCCCCCCGCAACAAGAGGAGGAGGAGGAGGACGGAGGTCTCGGGAGGCAGTGCAACATGCCGCCCAGACCACGGCACCAAACTAACGCCCCATACCCCTCCCATCCAAGAACTAATCTAACCTCTTCTTGAATGTATCTATCGTGTTGGCGCTCACCACATGGCTTCTACTTCTGTTCCACTCATCCACCACTGTTGGTAAACCAATTCTTGCCTATGTCTCTGTTGAACCTGAACTTATCCAACTTAAACCCATTGCTACGTGTCTTACCCGGTGTGGTGTCATCTGCCATCCACGTATCCTAAGACATCCCATCCAATCTGCGCATGCGCGGGATTTGTTTACAAACAAAGAGTGGATGAATTGCGACATGGTACCGTGTCTTTGTCGACTGCCTATCGCGATATGGCCCACCTGAGTTTTTTTTTTATCTTTTTAAAAGTAAATGTTGACGTATGTTTTGAATTTGAAAATTGCTTGAAATAAGAATGTTTCTTCCTGCACCCTTTGTATGTCAGTAAATGTGGTATGTCGGTAAATGTGATAAATGAGATAACCTGCTCCCCTTAAATGTCGGTAAATGTGATAAATGAGATAACCTGCACCCCTTCTAAGTCGGTAAATGTGGTAAATGAGATAACCTGCACCCCTTCTATTTCGGTAAATGTGATAAATGAGATAACCTGCACCCCTTCTATGTCGGTATATGTGATAAATGAGATAACCTTCACTCCTTGTATGTCGGTAAATGTGATAAATGAGATAACCTGCTCCCCTTAAATGTCGGTAAATGTGATAAATGAGATAGCCAACACCCCTTGTATGTCGGTAAATGTGGTAAATGAGATAACCTGCACCTTTTCTATTTCGGTAAATGTGATAAATGAGATAACCTGCACCTTTTCTATTTCGGTAAATGTGATAAATGAGATAACCTGCACCCCTTCTATGTCGGTATATGTGATAAATGAGATAACCTTCACTCCTTGTATGTCGGTAAATGTGATAAATGAGATAACCTACACCCCTTGTGTGTCGGTAAATGTGATAAATGAGATAACCTGCACCCCTTGTATGTCGGTAAATGTGATAGATGAGATAACCTACACCCCTTGTATGTCGGTAAATATTGTTACGGCTGCCTGAGGTTCCCGCCAGGAAGTGACGTCACCGAGCGGGAAGGCCTGTGATTGGGGCGCGCACGAGGGTCTTGGGGGACGCCGGCAGGCAGAGCACTGAGCAGTTGCCAGTTGGATTCGAACCTCGGTCGGGACCTGAGGCTCGTAGCGTGGCGGTGCACGGACCCCTTGGAGAAAGTGCCTGGCATTGGCGGTGTTTGGGTTTGTGGACTTTAGTAGAGGGTTTCGACGGTCAACAAGTGGCCGGACCCCGGTGGAACAGTGTGGGAACTGTGACAGGGAAATAAACCACGTTAAACCGGCGGATTGTGTTTCTCTGAGCCCGCCGAAGTGGAAGGGTTTGCTTCCCAATGGGCACGGCACGTGAATTCGATGTGGATTATTCATGGATTTCTGGTGAAATCTTGAGTACGCAAGTATTCACTAAATTTCACGTCTTTTCCACATGGATAACTGGTTACCAGATTCACGTGAATAACTGGAAAGAAATCACGTGATTTCTTTAGTAAATTTATACACGCATAAATCTGGTACTTGAATTCACGTGATAATACATTACTAAAATGGCATTCTGGGCGTTAATTATATACTTGTTAACATAAAAATTAAAATAAAATAGTAAAAATATTGTCAGTCCAGAACAATATACATCCACCTTGATTAATTTTAGTTGTTATATTTAATCTGTAGCCTACTAATTATAATCCATATATTCATAACCTTCATACATATATATAGGCTACAAAATTTTGAGCTGCCCGCTAAATCAAATAGTCTACCCGGCCGCCAGGCAATGCACCATGCAGTCACTGAAACACGGAGATTAAATTGAGTATTCATCTCTCTCTCTCTCTCTCTCTCTCTCTCTCTCTCTCTCTCTCTCTCTCTCTCTCTGATGTATTTATTTTCTTTACATCAATAAATTATTTTAATTTTATTTTGAATTTTCTCTATTGTTGTCCGTAAATGCTGGCAAACCACAAAGTAATCATATTATGTATTATGAAATAGATTTCAGGGTAGCATTGTTGGAATATATTAAGGAATTATCACCATAGTAAGCTAAAATAATAGGGCGAGGGAGTTTGCGCAACGCGCTGCTCGGATGGTCTGCCATGTACGTGCCAGCCTCGGCCGTTGGCGCGAAAACTGTGGGAAAGACAGGGACACTTCAGGAAGTCTCAGGCTGTTTTGGAGCCTTTCGTGGCTGTGCTAGCAAATAGCAGGTATGTAGTGATGTATTCAAGTGTGAGGATTACCTGTGGGGCAAAGTGTAGGATGTCAGTGGAGTGTACAAGGAAAGGAAGAGCGTGATTGGAGAGAGTGTTGGACACGAAATTTTAGGCGGCAGTGAATCTAGTCCTAGATCGAGTGTTTCTTCATCTTCTATTGGGGCTATGTGAGTTGCAGCGGCTGTGCGAGAAAGACGCCTGTCTGCCCTACGGTAGTGATAGGTGTGCTCGTCACCTCTTATCCAGAGATGACCCTACTGGGTGGAGTGGAGTGGGGTGGGGCCTGAGTGGAGTGGTTCTTACCTGGTTGGGCTCCTGAGGAACCCCACAATGGCTAGCACGCCAGTCCGGAAATTTTTAAAGAACAGAGGACTATAAACTGAAGAAATGGCTGGAAAGTGTGCTATACACCCAAAGTATGTACAAACATTTGTAGTACCAATGAACACTCAAACACTGGTGGTGCTGAGTTTGTAAAAATTCTCAATGATTTGGTAAAAATCTAAGCCCTTTTTAAAAAGTTCCCAGGTGGGTAGGTATCAGAGCCGTATGCGTGTGCCCCAACTCTATGCCTCAAATGCCTTAACAATTTATAAAATAAAAAAAAAGGAAAATTCGGAGAGGGGGCTCCACAGCGCCCAATTCTCAATCAGCTGGTAAAAAATTAGGGAGACTTTTTTCAAGGCAAGGACGGGCCCAGTCCAGGGGAAGGATCAGGGAGCCGTGCATGGGCTTCCTCGTTCCACTTTGTCCACGCAAGGTTCCCCCTCCCCACACACACACACACACACACACACACACACACAATTTCAGGCTTCAGTTTTCTGGATCCGTCTCTGGTTTTATGTATTGTGTCAATCATCGAGTGGCTTAAAATTACCTAAATGTCACCATGATACCTAACTTAGTTGCACATGAAACAAAAATTCAAAAGATGCCACTATAAAAAAATGGGGCAGTAAGCCACTGCCCGCATTCACAAGCGGGCAGCTATTTTCATCAGATATTGACGTGCATTTTTTTCATAAATTTGGCCAT
>NC_066515.1:2318819-2408136 GCF_024679095.1 Eriocheir sinensis
GAAACAATACAACATAATGAGCGAGCAGATGGGTGTGACAGAGTATTGTGGCTGGTTATCGCAAGAAATTAAGGGCGTGTCAAGGATGTAGAGTCGCCTAAAGCAAGAAAAATGTGGCCTAGAACTCAGTGTTATGAGTAGACCGAGCTTGGTTCTTACTCCAAACAGACCTGCTACTCACTCAGCCGAGGATGGCTGTTGTGATCTTAATCATTGATAGAAATTCGAGAATCTAAGGAAACCGACTGTATTGTCCTGGAATTATAATGTAGGAGATGTAGTAGGATTGTGGTGGGACAGGATTGTGATTATTTGTTTTACGATGTAAAGCAAAGGTAAAACCACTGGGTGTGGTAGGCAATGTGTTTTCCATGACTTGTAGTAGATTATACTACAGGAATGTGTTATTAAGTTTTGTGAAGAGTACATAATGATTGTGATGTAAGCAGAGGATACAAACCACTGCTTGTGGAACGACAGTATTGTGTGGCAACAACTGAGCACATATTGTAGTATTATGTTTAAGACTTGTCGTTTGTCATATGTTGTATCCATTGCTGAATATGCCAGTGTTATGATCGTCTGAGCATAGAATATTGCGTAAAGGCAATTACTTTCATTTAATTTTAAATAAATGTATATTTACTTTTCCTTGTTTATCCCCGAACACAGTCTCCAATAACAACTTAAGCCGGATCACGCTACCAGGGATACGAGACGGTGAAATCATTTATGGAGTAATTAATGAGTGATAAAAAGAGTTGATTTAATACAAGAAAGAAGAGGTCCAAAACATTGATGAATGCATCTCTAACATAGTTATCACACGCCTGCTCTGCTGACACTGCTTTGAACTGACAGTCTTTGCTAGGGAGCTCAGAGCTTGGAGAAACTGGTCTAGAGACTCACCCGACCCCTGCTTCACGTGTGTGGCCAGGACATGCCTAGCAAACACCTCATTTCTAGGTTTTACATATACAGGGATGTCAGTGCTTTCAGCCTTATATATATAAATATATTATCATAAGTGTCACAGTCTGCTATGTAGTCGTACACACTGAGGAGCAACGGTTGGTGAGTAGGATTAGTTTGTCTGCACTGGGAAATGTCGTCTGTACTGCTTGGTAGAAGTTGTTGAATGTCCTCAGCCAGTGCGTCCACTCCTTAGCAGCGGTGGCAGAATCCGGGTCAGCCTCAGCGCTCTGGACGTAGAAACTGTTCCATGGCTTCTCAGATTTTTGTGTGCAATAAATTGTTGTAAAAGATGAAAAACCTGACATAGGTTTTATTGCACACAACAACTGGAGTCACCTCATGAAACTATAGAAACAGCCACTATTACAACACACACTAATTTACATGCACAATAACAAACAAATACATCAAAGTAAGTGCCAGACTACACAGGGACATCCACTAGCAATAATATGCGCGAAGATACACAAATAGCAACATAATAAGCTGGTAAATGCAAGCAGAGAAACACAACGTACATGAGAGCATAAATGTAAAACTACATTGAACATATATTACCACAATACAGATGAAGGAAGATTGTTCCAGAGTTTACCAGCGTGAGGGATGAAAGAGTGAAGATGCTGGTTAACTCTTGCATAAGGGGTTTGGACAGTATAAGGATGAGCATGAGTAGAAAGTCGAGTCTAAGGGGGCTGCGGGAGGGGGAGGCATGCGTTAGCAAGTTCAGAAGAGCAGTCAGCGTGGAAATATCGATAGAAGATAGAAAGAGAGGCAACATTGCGGCGGAATTAAGAGGCAGAAGACTATCAGTATGAGGAGGAGAGCTGACGACGAAGAGCCTAGCCCACCTGTCCAGAGAGCTGTGTGAGTGGAGCCCCACACATGAGATGCATACCCATACGATGTGATGTCCTGCACAATGGTATTAATAGGTCATGAGGTCTCCAAATTAGGCATTGCTGTAAAGCCAGAGTCTGGAGAGAGAGAGAGAGAGAGAGAGAGAGAGAGAGAGAGAGAGAGAGAGAGAGAGAGAGAGAGAGAGAGAGAGAGAGAGAGAGAGAGAGAGGGAGAGAGATTGTCGCGATGTATTACGGTTGTTATGGGCCAAAAAAAGTCTGTCTCTCCACCAGACGTGATGCAAGTGTGACATGGCCTTTTATCTTACGTAATTTAAGGCACTGATGTCAGAAATCACCCGTCCAAGCATCCTTCTCCTGTCAGAGAGGCGCTATACGACAACATAAGCGTGGATAGCCTTGGCTTGAGTTTTAAATTTTCCGCAAAAAAAAAAAATATTAAGCATTTAATGACCAAATATACTCAGGACTTAAATAATTCACAAAGAGTTTTTCAAGTCACTTAGTTATTTTACATGCAATCTATTGCTTAACATTCATGATTTCATTAATATATTTTTTCTCTACTTCTACAAATTTGTTTACCGACAACACGATTTGAAGAAGTAAATAACGAAGAAAACGTATTTTAAGGATAGACTCTGTATTAAAACTCGTGCTGAAGCGCTATGACTGTTTACATAATACATATCTACCTCAATGACGACGCAAAGGCTGTCAGTGAGTTATAGCAGTATTTTACAATATACGTGGATAGCTTAGACTTGAGTTATTCATTTCATGCTTATTATTTACCGGGCAGTTTAAGAGAACATCATGTAGCTATTCTGGCAACTTACACTAGAGCAAGACCTTTAATTTAACAATATATATATATATATATATATATATATATATATATATATATATATATATATATATATATATATATATATATATATATATATATATACACAAATATAGGAAACAGTTCAAGGGCACCCAAAAAGGAAACAATAATAATGCCCTCTACTTACCTCTCCTAAATATAATCCAGAGGTGGCTGAAAGAGAGGTCAATATCGGAAGAAGAGGTGTCCAAATACCCTTCTCTTGAAAGAGTTCAAGTCGGTGGCAGGATGAAATACAGATGCAGGAAGATTGTTCCAGAGTTTACCAGAGTGAGGGATGAAAGATAAGATGCTGGTTATTCTTGCATAAAGGGTTTGATAGGTATAGGGATGAGCATGAGAGAGTGCTTGGCAGCGGGGCCGCGGAGGAGGGGAGGCATGCAGTTAGCAAGTTCAGAAGAGCAGTCCAGCGTGGAAATATCGATAGAAGAGAGAAAGAGAGGCAGCATGGCGGCGGTAATTAAGAGGTAGAAGACTCTCTGTATGAGGAGGAGAGCTGATGAGACGAAGAGCCATATATATATGTATGGAGTAGGTAGGAAGACACTCACCGAACGGGCGCAAGCTACCCTGTTGAGGTATATATGGAGGTGAGAAGGAGCTGAAGCCTCCAAAGACCCTTCCCATGTCCTCACTAACTGTTTCCCTATTGTCTCACTAACACTGGAGAGTAGTTCAGCATGCTCTCTAAAGACAGATCCTCTCTTTATCCACACCACACTACATTCACATAACATATACACCTTTTTTTCCAAAATTCAAAATTCAAAATGGCTCACTAAAATGCCTCGAGTCCCTGCCTGGGGACCACAAATTCCCCAGGAGGACTCCCTTCTGGTTGCTGACCTGAGAGGTGTCTTGATAACCTCGAACCTCTTTCTTCTCAATTTCTGCAACATATGCGGTCTTCGCTCTAATTTTCATTCTGTGGAACATCATCTTCCTCCTCTAAACCTCACCTCTCTTCCTTACCGAAACACAGGTTTCTGAGGCTACTGACAGCAATCTCTACTCTGTTCCTCCTACTATCTCTATCCTAAATTTCAATCCAAAGTTGGATGTTGCGCCTACGTGCGCAACGACATCACTTGCTCTCGTGCCCACGACCTGACTCTTCTGAATTTTCCACCATCTGGTTAAGACTTCACTGTCATTCTATTACTAAATACATCTGTGCTGTTTATCTCTCACCTAACTCTACCAACTATGTAAAATTCTTTGACTATTTGAATTCTAAAGTGAGCACATCTTGACCCACTTCCTTCGCTGAAATCTCCATCCTAGGAGATTTCAATGTTCACCACCAGCTTTGGCTTTCATCCTCTTCACTGACCATCCTGGTGAACAAGTTTGCCAACTTTGTTATCCTCAACGACCTAGAGCAGTTGGTCCAGCACCCTACACGTATTCCTGACTGTCTTGGAGATCGGCCCAACATTCTAGACCTCTTCCTACCTCAAACCCTTCTGCTTATTCTGTCAAACTGTTCTCCGTTGGGCTCCTCCGATCACAATCTTATTTCTGCATCCTGTCCTATCGCTCCTGTACATCCTCTGACCCACCGAAGAGGCGATGCTTTGGCATTTTGCTTCAGCTCGGTGGGACGACCTGAGGATGTACTTTTCCGATTTCCTGTGGAATGATTATTGCTTCCAGGATAGAGACCTCTGTGTGTGCTCAGCGCATCACAGAGGTGATTGTCTCTGGAATGGAGGCATACATTCCTCGTTCTTTCTCTACTCCTCACGCTAAAAGCCTTGGTTTAATCACGCTTGTTCTCGTGCTGTCAATGATAGAGAGGTAGCTCACAAAAGATACCAGAGCCTTCAAACTAATGCTAATTATGAACTTTACATTTCTGCCCGAAATCGTGCCAAATCTATTCTCCGACTAACCAAAAATTCTTTCATTAATAGAAAATGTCAAAACCTTGCTTTCTCTAACTCTTCCTGTGACTTCTTGGCATCTAGCCAAAACATCTCCTCCAACTTCACTTCTTCATCTTTCCTCCACTCTCAGTCCTGACGGCAACACTGCTGTCTCATCTATCTCTAAGGCTGAACTCTTCTCTCAAACTTTTTCTAAAACTCCACTCTGGACGATTCTGGGCATATTCCTCCTACTCATCCCCCTCTGACTCCTTTATGCCTGTTATAAAGATTCTTCAAATGATGTTTTCTATGCCCTCTGGCCTCAATCCTCAGAAGGCTTATGGACCTGATGGAGTGCCTCCTATTGTCCTTAAAACTGTGCCTCCGTGCTGTCACCCTGCCTGGTCAAACTCTTTCGCCTCTGCCTGTCAACATCTACCTTCCTTCTTGCTGGAAGTATGCCTTCATACAGCCTGTACCTAAGAAGGTGACTGCCCAATCCCTCAAACTACCGTCCTATTGCTTTACTTTCTTGTTCATCTAAAGCTTTTGAATCAATCTTAACCGGAAGATTCAAAAGCACCTTTCCACTTCTGACCTTCTATCTGATCGCCAGTATGGGTTCCGCAAGGGCGTTCTACTGGTGATCTCCTAGCCTTCTTAACTGACTCTTGGTCATCCTCTCTAGCTGTTTCGGTGAAACTTTTGTTATTGCGCTGACATATCAAAAGCTTTTGATAGGGTCTGGCACAAATCTTTGCTTTCTAAACTACCCTCCTACGGTTTCTATCCTTCTCTGTACCTTTATCTCCAGTTTCCTTTCTGACTGTTCTATTTCTGCCGGTAGACGGTCACTGTTCTTCCCCTAAATCTATTAACAGTGGTGTCCCACAGGGTTCTGTCCTATCTCCCACTCTTTTCTGTTGTTCATTGATGATCTTCTTCCAAAACGAACTGTCCTATCCATTCCTACGCCGATGATTCCACTCTGCATTATTCAACTTCTTTAATAGAAGACCCACCCTTCAGGAACTTAACGACTCAAGGCTGGAGGCTGCAGAACGCTTAGCCTCAGACCTTACTATTATTTCCGATTGGGGCAAGAAGAACCTGGTGTCCTTCAACGCCTCAAAACACAGTTTCTCCACCATCCACTCGACACAATCTTCCAAACAACTATCCCTATTCTTTGACAACACCCAGCTATCACCTTCCTCAACACTAAACATCCTCGGTCTATCCTTAACTCAAAATCTCAACTGAAACTTCATATCTCATCTCTTACTAAATCAGCTTCCTCGAGGCTGGGCGTTCTGTACCGTCTCCGCCAGTTCTTCTCCCCTGCACAGTTGCTGTCCATATACAGGGCCTTGTCCGCCCTCGTATGGAGTATGCATCTCATGTGGGGGCTCCACCACACAGCTCTTCTGACAGAGTGGAGGCAAAGGCTCTTCGTCTCATCAGCCTCCTCCTCATACTGATAGTCTTCTACCTCTTAAATTCCGCCGCAATGTTGCCTCTTTCTATCTTCTATCGATATTTCCACGCTGACTGCTCTTCTGAACTTGCTAACTGCATGCCTCCCTCCTCGGCCCCCTGCTGCACTCGACTTTCTACTCATGCTCATCCCTATACTGTCCAAACCCTTATGCAAGAGTTAACCAGCATCTTCACTCTTTCATCCTCACGCTGGTAAACTCTGGAACAATCTTCCTTCATCTGTATTTCCTCCTGCCTACGACTTGAACTCTTTCAAGAGGAGGTATCAGGACACCTCTCCTCCCGAAACTGACTTATCTTTCGGCCACCTCTTTGATTCTTTTTAGGAGCAGTGAGTAGCGGGCTTTTTTTTAATGTTTTGTTTTTTGAGCTGTCTCCTTTGCTGTATATATATATATATATATATATATATATATATATATATATATATATATATATATATATATATATATATATATATATATATATATATATATATATATATATATATATATATATATATATATATGTATATGTATATATATATATATATATATATATATATATATATATATATATATATATATATATATATATATATATATATTTTTTTTTTTTTTTTTACAACAAAGGAGGCAGCTCAAGGGCACAGAAAAAAAAAAACAATAATAAAAAAAAGCCCGCTAATCGCTGCTCCCATGAAAGAACCAGAAGAGGTGGCCAAAAGCAAGGTCAAATTCAGGAGGAGAGGTGTCCTGATACCCTCCTCTTGAAAGAGTTCAAGTCGTAGGCAGGAGGAAATATAGATGAAGGAAGATTGTCCCAGAGTTTACCAGTGTGAGGGATGAAAGAGTGAAGATGCTGGTTAACTCTTGCATAAGGGGTTTGGACAGTAAAGGGATGAGCATGAGTAGAAAGTCGTGTGCACCGGGGCCGTGAGAGGGGGGGGAGGCATGCAGTTAGCAAGTTCAGAAGAGCAGTTAGCGTGGAAATATCGATAGAAGATAGAGAGGCAACATCGCGGCGGAATTTAAGAGGTAGAAGACTATAAGTAGGAGGAGGAGAGCTGATGAGACGAAGAGCCTTAGCCTCCACTCTGTCCAGAAGAGCTGTGTGGGTGGAGCCCCCCCACACGTGAGATGCATACTCCATACGAGGGCGGACAAGGCCCCTGTATATGGATAGCAACTGCGTGGGGGAGAAGAACTGGTGGAGACGATACAGAACGCCCAACCTTGAGGAAGCTGATTTAGCGAGAGAAGAGATGTGAAGTTTCCAATTGAGATTTTGAGTTAAGGATAGACCGAGTATGTTTATTGTTGAAGAAGGTGACAGCTGAGTGTTGTCGAAGAATAGGGGATAGGTGTTTGGAAGATTGTGTCGAGTTGATAGGTGGAGAAATTGAGTTTTTGAGGCATTGAAGGACATAAGGTTCCTTCTGCCCCAATCGGAAATGATAGCAAGGTCTGAGGTTAAGCGTTCTGCAGCCTCCAGTGTGGAGTCATGTACTTCCTGTTTTGATGGTCTTCTATTGAAAGAAGTTGAATAATGCAGAGTGGAGTCGTCGGTGTATGAGTGGACAGGACAGTTTGTTATGGAAAGAAGATCATTGATGAATAACAGGAAGAGAGTGGGTGATAGGACAGAGCCCTGTGGAACGCCACTGTTGATAGGCTTCGGGGAAGAGCAGTGACCGTCTACCACCGCAGAGATAGAACGGCCAGAAAGGAAGCTGGAGATAAAGGAACATAGAGAGGGATAGAATCCGAAAGAGGGCAGTTTAGAAAGCAAAGACTGGTGCCAGACTCTATCGAAGGCTTTCGATATGTCTAGTGCAACAGAGAAAGTTTCACCAAAACTGCTAAGAGAGGATGACCAAGAGTCAGTTAAGAGAGCACGAAGATCGCCAGTAGAACGCCCCTTGCGGAATCCATACTGGCGATCAGAAAGAAGATTAGAAATGGAAAGGTGCTTTTGAATCTTCCGGTTAAGGATTGATCCAAAAGCTTTAGATAGACATGAAAGTAAAGCTATTGGGCGGTAGTTTGAGGGATTGGAGCGGTCACCCTTCTTGGGCACAGGCTGTACAAAGGCATACTTCCAGCAGGAAGGAAAGGTAGATGTTGATAGGCAGAGACGAAAGAGTTTGACCAGGCAGGGTGTCAGCACAGAAGCACAGTTTTTAAGGACAATAGGAGGCACTCCATCAGGTCCATAAGCCTTCTGAGAGTTGAGGCCAGAGAGGGCATAGAAAACATCATTAGGAAGAATCTTAATAACAGGCATAAAGGAGTCAGAGGTGGGATGAGTAGGAGGAATATGCCCAGAATCGTCCAAAGTGGAGTTCTTACAGAAAAATATATATATATATATATATATATATATATATATATATATATATATATATATATATATATATATATATATATTACAAAAATATATAACGTACAGACTCACAGTGAGAGAGATCGTCACGCGCGGGGCATCGGTAGATCTGTAAACAATGGAGGTTTCCCCAGGCCAAGCCACTGGCCTGCTAGAGTGGATGGACTACAGCAGCCTGAATGCTGGCTGGCCTCACTGATTTTGTTGGCGTGACCAGCCTTGCCACTCCTTGGCTTTTTTTTACTAGATCTTGGCTTTTGGGCTGAGACTTTGGCGCCTTGTCTTTTTTTTCCCTTGAGAACAGGCTAATCTAGGCTTTTTTTTTAATTCTCTCCTGCTTGGCTGTTCCCTTCGCTCGTGTCCCTGCCCTCTCACCCCCTCATTCCCCACTCATCCTCTCATTCAGTCTTGGTCTCTGGCTCCCTACCCCTCTCCTACCCAACAACTCCCCTCCGGGCCTTCCCCACCATTGCCCATCCACTCCTAGCCCTCTCCCCTTACCCATCGTCTTCCACGCCACCTCCCCTGGACCCCAACCCAATAGAGTTCCCCCACCCTCCCGGCACACCGCAGCCGCTCCATGTTTCCCCTCTCCCTGCCCAACAGCGAAATGGTGTCGCTCGTATGTGGGTCTTCACTTTATTGTAGCTTATAATTGCTAATTACCCAATGACCTGCAATTTATGTAAGAAGTGTTTTGATTACAACTCTATCCGGAAGGTTACAGTATATACACAACATAATCAGTGTTATGCAATACGAGGCCCTCATCACATATTACCCATCTAATGTGGCCCTGCCAGCCAAAAAGGTTGAGCACCACTGCTCTGCATAGAAGGCTGTACATGCTTCTACATTAAAAGTGAGGCCATGGTCAATATATAATGAAAACACATTATACAGAGGAAGTGTGAGGGATCAAGGCGAGTGTGGAACATTTCTTCTCAGCTTCTACGGAATAAAGACAAGGAAATGCTGGTGTTTTTCTATGAAAACCTGTACATACATTCTTAGTGCATATACTGAAGCAGTTGAATTACTAAAAACATGAAATGTAGAAGAAATAAGGCAGACAAGTTCATTTACTCCGACGAGCAGGGAGCGAGAAACGCAATGTTTTGGGTGGAATTGCTGACTCCGGCCATCGGCTAAGCTCCGCCCACCCCTACCCCCCATGCTTCACCTCAGTGTGAAGAGCGGCCCGCTGAGGGCCACTCCATGTATTATTTCTCCAAGGTTTTGCTGCGTGTGTGTGTGGGGGGGGGGGGCTGTCGCTGCACGTCACTGTGTTGGTTTGCGACGCACGGAGGACAATGAGCCGAATATCTTATTTTTAGGTAATTAAAGCGAGGCTACATTACTACATTATCGATAAGTGTGGGGCTGATTTCACTATTCATGAATACCGTAAGGCTTTGGCGGTGTGGCCTCTAAACACTTTATGCTTTACTTTTTTACTCATACTGTGTCGCCTGCTATGGATCTTCTCCACGGCAATGGCAAAAGCAAATGTAATGTTTTCAGACTCTGCCAAGCGCGTGGCGGCCCGGGAGCAGCCGGACGAGGTCGCCGGTGCCGCCTCAGGCTCGGCGGGGCCGAGTCGAGGTCGCGCCGCTACGTCCTGGCATGGCCCTAGTTGCCGCAGGGAGGTCCACTAAGGCCGGCGCCGCGCCACACGGTAATTGTTCCGCCAGCGCCGCAGGGTGGCACACGGCTCAGACTCACCGAGGGCTGGCGGAAGAGTTTGAGCGTCGGCGCCGCGCCTTGTTGCGTGCGTGTGCCCTGCACGACACGCGGGCCGCCTACCCGGACATGGCCTGGCGGCAGAATTACAGACACATGTTGGCGGGGACGTTGACGCTCTTCAAGGTGCCCAAGGTAGGTCGCTTGTGTCTTGTAAGAATGCATTCAAGGAACTAAGTCTCTTCACTTTGGGAGTATATATTCCTGATACAAAACTAAAAAAAAATTTGTGATTTAGCATATTTCTATTTATCGTCTGTGTCAAAGGTTTGAGGCCTAAAACATGGTTCCTGCAGGCCGGGTCCTCGGCGGTGAAGGACTTCATGTCTCGGATGGCGCAGCAGACTTGGGCAACGCCGCGGCCGCTGAGCGCAGTGGTGGTGCGGCACCCGCTGGCCAGGCTGGCCTCCGCCTACAGGTTATCTTGACAGCCCTTCTGTTCCCTCAGGGCATGACCAACGCTTGTGACATACAAGGCTGCGGGCGACACCCACTTGCGTGTTCAGAAAGCCTGGCATCTTGATGGTGGTTTAGATCTTAACTCAAAATGGATGCGTCCAGGATGCAATGAACCACTTCATGCCTCCAATGAATGACACACCTGAAAACTTTGTATTTTCTAAATTCATTAAAATCTGGTCGAGCTAAGGACCTAAGGAGAATGTGACCAATGAAATTATTTAATTACAGATTATCTCTTAGTCTTGAAGTAATCTCAGTCTAGCGGAGGCACGCGCTCTTTTTCCAATTTTGACACAACACGTAAGGCTTCGTGTCTGATTCTCATTAACGACGAAAAGTGGGGAAAAGATACTGACGGGAATGGTGAATGTTTTCCTCGTGTCTTGATAATTTCCGATCTCAAGCCTTGCACGTGTCCTTCCTTCCCTGCAGAGACAAGTACCTGGGCGGCGCGCCGCTCTTCCAGTACGACGCTGCGTGGCGCAAGGCGACGCAAGGCATCGAGACGTGGGACTGGCGGTTCGCCAAGTACTGGCTGCCGGCGCTCGTGTCCACCGGGGCTCTGAAGCCAACTCGTGAGTTTAATGAAACATTGGACAGGATTAGAAGAGCGTACAAGATTTACGTGTACCATTACGCCAGTCAGGCAGGAGCTCTCTTGGTCAAGCCATCACGAACGGAAAAACTATTTTATGGTGTGACAGAAATGTACACCGTCCACCAATGTTGTCGTCTGGCACTTCTGTGGCCTTCGTCACGACGTTCGGGAGGGGCTATGACCTGCGGGACCTGGTGATGCGGTTCCGGAACACGTCCTTCACCTTCAGCCAGTTCCTGTGGCACGTGGTCTGGACGCACGACGCGGGCGTGGCAGACGAGCACTGGATGACCTACACCGAGGCGTGCGATCCGTGCCGGGTGAAGTTCGACTACATCCTGAAGCTGGAGACGATCCAGGAGGAGATCCAGTACCTGTTCTGTGGGGTGCTAGGCTTCCAGGGCGAGGCCACTTTCCCGGTGAGGCATCGCAGCCACGGCCACGCCCTCGCCCGCTCAGACCGGGAGTACTACGCCAACTTGAGCACGGAGCTGATGCGCCGACTGCTGGGCATCTACAGGCACGACTTCGCCATCTTTGACTACAGCCAAGGCCAGTAGTGCGTGAGGCTGAAAACGAATGGACTGGGACTCGCTTTGTCAAATGTTTGGGGCTCTTGTTGAGACCGTTTGGGAGGCCACAGAGGAGACACGGTTGTCACGAGTGTTCTTCCCGTTCACGGCGCAGAAGCCTTCCCAAATAACCACCAGGCTCAAGAAACCACCCATGGAAACCCCGACAACTTGTGGGAGGGTCTTTTGAAGTAGGTGTACCAAGGCTTCGAAGAGTTTGATAAAATGGGACTGGGGCTCTTACAAGTTACTGGCAGGGAGGGAGGGAACGTGGCACCTGGGGGGGGAGGGTTGGCAGACTTGGCGTGATACGAAGTGAATGTAACACAAGGACACACAGCTATATAAGGAGACCCCAAGAGGCCCAGAAAGACAGACAGCCTACACATGGCAGCTCCTGAAGATGGGGTGTTCATTAACGTCCCATCCATAAATACGTACCTGCAACCTTCATTTAAAGCTTTCAATTGTGTTTACCTCAACTACACGCCTGCTCAGTTTGTTCCACTCACCCACCAGCCTGTTCGTGAGCCGGTTCTTGCCTATTTCCTTCCAGAACCTGAATTTGTCTCACTCATACCCGTTGCTGCGTGTCCAATCATCTGTTTTTAATGTACGTACTTCATCTACATCGCTTTTGTTAATCCCTTTCAACCATTTCAAACCTCACCTAACTCACAATACAATACAATACAATACAATACGTGTGTGTGTGTGTGTGTGTGTGTGTGTGTGTTATAACGACTCTTCAAGGCGTACGCTCGAGGGTTGTTTCAGGGTGCTTGTCCCACTTCACAACCACCATCTCCATCCTAATAACGAGCCCCAACCATCAGCACTAATACACCAACACTTCAAGACCTCAACACCTCAATTCCAGCTGCTGTGTCGACCACGACGCTTCAACACCTCAACACCTTGACTGAAACAAGCCGGGCTTCATCGGAGGATATATATATATATGTATATGTATATATATATATATATATATATATATATATATATATATATATATATATATATATATATATATATATATATATATATATATATATATATATATATATATATATATATATATATATATATATATATATATATATATATATATATATATATATATATATATATATATATATATATATATATATATATATATATATATATATATATATATATATATATATATATATATATATATATATATATATATATATATATATATATATATATATATATATATATATATATATATATATATATATATATATATATATATATATTAGAGATGTATCGGATATCCGCATCCGCATATTTTTTCACATCCGCATCCGCATCCGTAGTTGTGATAAACTGAACATCCGCCTCCGCCTCCGCATCCGCATTTGTGGTGAAATATACATCCGCATCCGCATTCTACAGAGGATGTGTGGATGCGGATGTGTTTTGTGTATTGCACAACCTATAGAGTGTAGAGTAATATATAGACACGCAGTTACAGACTAGCAGAGTAGTAGAGCTTACAGACTTAGAGTTCAGACAGAGCTTAGAAATGTGGAGTAAATTTATTGATGTGTGTCTAATGAATTAATTATCTAGTAAAACTAAAGCAAATAATATCACGGATTCATTTCCTTTCAAACTTACACAACGTAATGTGTCTAGAATTTAGGGGAAGGTCAGGAGGAGGGGGCGAATTTTACTTAGTGACTATGAAGTAAAAATACTTAGTAAATAAACTGCAAACTGTGAATGGTGGAATGTTAGATACTTAGTAACAACAGATGAGTGAGTCACTGTGTGTGTGTGTGTGTGTGTGTGTGTGTGTGTGAGGAGGGTGAAGAGGGAGATAGAGAGGAGGCTTATCACCCTTGCTTGTCACCTTCACCCCGATGCCTTACTGCTGGAGAGAGAGAGAGAGAGAGAGAGAGAGAGAGAGAGAGAGAGATTGTAATGTGTGTCGTGTGGGTGAGTAATGTCGTACATTGCAGTCTTAGACCTTATTCCCACTTCACACGGTAGAATTCAGTGCTTCTTCCTTAAATACTTTTAATGCGAATGTTTCCATAATTATACAAATAATAATATTAAAAAAGATATGAACCGGCAGCGCTGAGCTCTTCTTATCGCACGAGTTTTCCTGTTGTCGCCTGTTTCCCCTGATACAGTGAGTTGCCGATGAAAAGATTTTCACAGAGGAAGGGTAATATTAGCTATTGTTTTATCATTATTATTATCATTATTACTGTTATAGAGGGCTTTTCGATGTATTTCTTACTAGAATTTAATGCAATGAAGCATTAGAATAAAGTAATTTTCTTTTCACATTTGCTAAGCATCTCGAAAATTTATAATACTGATCCATAAGTTGTAAACTGGCATTCTGAGCATAAGTCCTACACAGTACACTGGCAGCTAGGTCATCAGTTTGGTAAGAGTTTGCCTTCGAAGGAAGAAGTACTGCTTCTTCCTTGCTTTGCTCCTCGCTGATAATACAGTTTGCCAGTGATGGTTTAAAAGGATATTATAATCAAGTTTACAAAGCCTTATTGTTCTGTGCTGACTGCTACAGCAGCTGAAAAATGGCGTCACATAGCAGTGAAGTGTGGAAATATTTTATGAGCAAGTCAAGTGACCTAGCACAGTGTCTGTTGTGCAAGAAAGATTATTCACGAAAGGGACGTGGAACTACATCTTTGAAAAACCACTTGAAATCAGTGCATAAAGAACAGTTTGAAGAGTTAATGGCAAAAGAGATAAAGAAGTTGGAAGAAAAAATAAATATAGAAAAAACACCTTTGCAAAAAGCAAAGACAGATGCTAAGCAAAGGAATGTTGCTTAGTATTTTCAGAGTGCAAAATTATGGATGCTTCTAACCCTAAGGCAAAGAAACTGGATAAATGCATTGCAGAAATGTTAGTCATGGATGATTTGCCTTTCAGTCATGTTGAGGACATAGGATTCATGAGACTGATGACTGAAGCTGCTCCACTATACAGTCTAAAGCAGCGAAATTTATATTCATCAATGATATGTAGTGATATGTATGAGTCTGTTTTCAAGAAAATAAAAGAAATAATTGATGAAGTGAAGCAAGACAACAAACTTTCCTTCACAACTGATGTGTGGTCAGATACCTCAGCAGGTGTCTCATTGCTGAGTTTAACTGCACATACCATAAATAAGGAATTTGAAAGAACAAACTTTGTGCTAGGTGCTGAACCACTGGAAGAACGACATACAGGAGAGTATATTTCCAAAATGTTGGATGATATGCTGATGAAGTGGGACATATCTCGTACAAATGTGCACTGTGTTCTGCGTGATGCTGGAGCAAATATGAAAAAAGCTCTGTTTCTCTCAGGTGTAAATAATTTGGATTGTACTGTGCATAAAATACAGCTGATTGCTAAAACTGGGTTATCATTACATTGTGATATAGAAAACATGATAAAAAAAAACTCGTAGTATTGCTACGCACTTTCATCACTCAACTATGGCACAAGATGAACTTCAAAAGATTCAGGACAGGCTGCAAGTACCTAAACTCTCTGTTATTCATGATACACCCACAAGATGGAATAGCACCTTACACATGCTAAGAGGAACACTAGAAATAAAGGAATCTGTGTGTGTGTATGCTGCTACCAACTCCAAAATCAAACAGCCCAGCAATACTGAGTGGTTAATTATGCATAAATGTGTACAAGCCTTACAACCTTATGAAGATATCACAAAAAAACTTAGTGACTCCACATCAACAGCAGCTGAAGTGATTCCACTTGTAAAGTCCTTAAAACACACTCTTCAGCATACCACATCAGTAGTTTCTAACCCTGTTGAAGAAACTCATACTTCAGATACAAGCTCTGAAGATGAACCAGGCTCAGGATCAGTGATTGAGTTAAATGAAGACAGACAAGCAACACAGGCAGTAAACTTCATGAAAGAAGCAATGCAGGTTGATGTTGAGAAAAGATTTTCTTGGATTGAAAATGAAGATCTTTACAGAATTGCAACATATATTGACCCAAGATACAAGAGTAAATTTTTTTCAACATCTCACGTCACTGATCAAGTAAAATCATCACTTGCCAGAGTATGTGAGGAGCTTAGTCAGACGACTATTCTAGAAGAGGAAGATGGAGAACCAAGGAGGAAACGAAGAAGAGATGATATGAGTGAAACACCTACCACCTGTGGAACATTAGATGAAGCAATGACCTCTATTCTTGCCTCCAGCAGTGATGATGAAGCAGAAAACTCATCTGTAGTAACTTTACTCATGAAAGATATTGAGAAATATCACAGAGAGAAAAGAATAAGTGGAACAAGTCAAGATAGTTTGCAATGGTGGAAGACAATGAAGACAGTCTACCCTGATTTGGCAAAGGTAGCTTGCCAGTATCTCTCCTGTCCACCAAGTAGCGTTCCTAGTGAGCAGCTGTTTAGTAGTGCTGGCTTCATATATGACGCTAAGCGCAATCGGCTTTTGCCAGAAAAGGTAGATAAGCTACTGTTTTTTAAACAAAACTTGCTCATCTTGAACTTTAAATATTAAGTAATAAATATGTGTTTATAGTATCAGTTCAATCAGTTGGTTATAGATTTATAGTTAACCACTTTCAAAAGGGTGGAGGTTCGGGAAAGTGGTCGGTGGGATGCACGACGAGTTGGGTCCACGTCCCGCATCCTGGTAACGCACAAAATGTGTGGCTGAAACTCGTCATAAAACTTTATTGTAACAAAAAGTACTTCCACTTTACTTCCACTAGTATACTCTGGAACTCCCTTCCTGCGTCTGTATTTACGTCTTCCTATGACTTAAATACTTTCAAAGAGAGAAGTATCAACTATTAAGACACCATTCGAACTCATTTGGCAGTATTTTGGTTCTCCCATCTTGTTTTTATTTGTTACGTCTCCTGTCTGCATGGTCTGACACTGAAACAGGCTTTTTTTTGGGGGGTCCTCTCGGTGAGAACGTTTGACGTAAAAACATCCGCATCCTCATCCGCATCCGCGAGGATGTCATATTTTGATATCCGCATCCGCATTTGCATCCGCATTTTAGTAGAGACTGATATCCGCATTCACATTTGCATCCGAAAAATGACATCCGCATATACATCCGCATCCGCGGATGTCTGAAATTCGACATCCGATACATCTCTAATATGTATATATATGTATATATATATATATATATATATATATATATATATATATATATATATATATATATATATATATATATATATATATTACATAACAAAGGATACAGCTCAAGGGTACAAAAAAGAAAACAATAATAAAATATAAAAAGGCTGCTACTCGCTGCTCCCATAAAGAATCTAAAGAGGTGGCCGAAAGAGAGGTCAATTTCGGGAGGAGAGGTGTCCTGATACCCTTCTCTTGAAAGAGTTCAAGTCGTAGGCAGGAGGAAATACAGAAGAAGGAAGATTGTTCCGGAGTTTACCAGCGTGAGGGATGAAAGAGTGAAGATGCTGGTTAACTCTTGCATAAGGGGTTTGGACAGTATAGGGATGAGCATGAGTAGAAAGTCGCATGCAGCGGGGCCGAGGGAGGGGGGGAGGCATTGTTGTTGTTGTTGTTTGATAAATTTATTGCGCAATAGCGTCAGACAAGACAATTTTTAGCAAATGCATCGGGTTTAACTATAGACAATGGACACACACACACACACACACGCTAAAACAGAAAGCAAGTTGATGTAATATACAGATAAGTCAGAAAAATTTAGAGGGACTAGTGCCACGTAGGGCACATAACATTAGGAGAATCCACCAAAACGAGGGTGGCGCACCAGGATTGCGTCGAGGAAGTCGTGGTTCAGGAGGTGGCGGCAGACAGCATCCAACGGCTGTCCCTGGGGTAGCAAACCATGAACAGTGGGGCAGGCCAGGCAGTAATGTTCAATGGTGTTCAACATCGGTGAGCGGCACAGGTGACATACCACAAATACAGGCTCCCCCTCCACCCCGGCGACCCTCCACGGTGGACGGTAGCCCAGCTGCAGACGTGCGGAGACAACATTATATCTCCGGACCATGAGGCCCCGGCGTCGGTAGGAGTATTTGTGGCGGCAGACAGAGTCGTAGTGGTTGATGGTGACACTGTGAGGCCTCTCTGCATCCCTACGATGCCGTGCAGGAAGGAAGGCGGCGGAGCAGACTCTGGAGAGAGGGCAGGGCAGGGAGAGGGGGCGTCCATCACCACGTGGAGGCAGACGGCACGCTTCCTTCACTACGCGGTCATCTGTGGCATTGTGATACAGACCCACATGAGATGGCACCCATAAAAATTTGACACACAACTGACAATCATTCATTAAAGATAGAAAGGACAGGATCTGTTGAACGACTTGAGGGTGGGTGGGCTGAACAGCAGACAGGGACTGAAGGGCAGGCTTAGAATCACAAATAATGGCAGCATTTACTCCCCTTTGACAAACGAGGCTGACGGCATCTAGTATGGCACATAGCTCACACAATGTGGAGCTGGAGTGGTCACGGAGGCGACGGCCAACTCATCCCCCAGGAGGAGGCTCCAAGTCAGGCGAGAAGAGTGCGCAACCAGCCGCACCGTCCGATTGCAGTGACCCGTCAGTGTAGAGGCAGTGTGGAGCTGTGATGGAGGACGTCACTGTTGCTACGTGTTCCAGGGCCAACTGCAGCTGTAAGGGAGGCGGGTCCAACTTGGATGCAGGAGTTAGGCTTACCTCTGGCATTGGCAACAGCCACGGGGGCGGGCCTGGGGGCACGTCAGCAGCAGGAATATCCAAATCAAGACTGCGCATCAAGGAAGAGACAGACCGAATAAGGGCGCGACCAGCGGGCAATATAGGAGGAACAGGTCGAGCGGGTCCAAGCGACATCCTGATCAGCTGCGAGTAGTGGGGCGAGAGATGTGGGAAATGGAGGCACTTAACAGTGAGGCGAGTGACATTAGAATAAATTATCTCGACCAAGGGTGGAAGACGTAGCTCGCATTGCATATTTTCAATCCTGGTAGACATGGGACACCTGAGAATGACTCTCATCGCTCTCTTCTGAACAATTTCTAAGGGCTCTAAAGTAGTTCGGGGAAGTTGTACCAAGGCAGGGGAGAGGTAATCAACAACAGAGCGAATGAAAGTAATATATATGGTCCTGGCCACAGGAATGGAGATGCCCGAAGAGTTGTTAGTGAGCCACTGGAGAGGTTGAAGCCGTCTCTGGAGGCGATCCAACAAGTCATGGGTGGGAGGATGGGTCTGACGCCCGGCAGGGAAGACTGTTGAGATCTTGACAGGTGCGCCAAGGTAAGAGTACTGGGTACACAAGAAAATGACAGTCCCTCCAACGGTGAAGTCTGGCAGAGCGGCAGGAGGGCGGCAGGAAAATATCCTGCTCCTATCAGGAGAGACAATGACACCACAGTTAGAGGAGGACATGGAGAGGAGGCAAGAAACAGCTGAAGATCCCTTGGTGAAGTGGAATGAACACATATATCATCAGCGTAACATGTAATCGTAATACCAGGAATGTCAGGTAGAGAAGTGAGTAGCCGATGCATCAAAATATTAAACAAAAACGGACTTAGAACACCCCCTTGAGGCGTGCCAAGGAGAAAACTTCTTGAATGACTGCTCCTCACTCCTCAGCCACTGCCGTCGTCTGTTTGTTTACACGCAGCCGTTTGGTACCCACGTACCCACACTCGTACTCACAACCGTTTTCCATTCATACGGACAACTAACAACTCACTCCCGGTTGGGCATACGGGCAACAGCGGTTGCCCATAGACCCAATGGTTGGACACCGCCTTTTAAGGCAGCATGCATGACGCCGACAGTAGGTAGACGTGACCCGTACATGTCAAAGCAGCACAAAACTCGTGGCGGTAATGCGCAAAAGTTGGGATGGTAAGAATTTAGGACTAAGCGCTAAACTCTAGGATCGCTAAACTCAGATAGTGCGAAACTCAAGAGGGTACTGAATTACTAATAGCACTGGCTTGGTTGTAAGTTGTAAGCCATAGCTCAGTGAGTTCCTGTAGCTTATGTGGGAGGCGGAACATCTCAGAATACCGAGTTCAACTGCACCAACAAGACTCTTGGTACCAAACGCCTTTCCTCCACCTTGACGAGGGCAAAGACACGGATCACAGAGGAAGGGGTGGCAAGTCTCAAGTGTTCATTTCTTATTCAAGCAGCCTAACAAGTGTCACTAGCACTGGTCACAAAGAATGGCGCATCCACGCCACTTGTAAACAAAACACAAAATGTTGAAGGTCACGGCAAGATCAAAAGTTCAGGACCAAATCAAAAGGTTCAAGTCACTCTTCCTTCAGCGCAAGAGGACGCACAACACCACACTACACTTCACTGCTCTACACTGCACCAACGCCATACAGACTTACACGTCACTACAACACTTGGGAATCTTTGGCGTGGCGCTGTGTCTATGATAACCCGGCCAGCCCAACACAGGCAGTACGTACACCGGCGGCTGGTGGCTGTGGCTCTGCTCCCCGATGGCTGCTGGGTTACTGACGCCGGTGGGGGCACGCTGCAGCATCGCCCGGTGTGCCTTCATCTCCTCCAGCCTCTTGCGCCTGAAGAACCCTTTCTGTGCGGAGGGGAGGCTGTGTTAGTATGTGTGTTTGTTACGACTGATGCAGCTGGACCTAAATTTCTGCATGGCGAGGGGAGACTTTGTTGGTAAAGTCACATCTCGATAAACACGAGTTTAAATAACGCGTTTTTGATTTAACACAAGTTGATATTTGACCCCTTCACTACGGCCGGGCCAAAACAGTGCCCCGCGCCGTATGCAAGGTCGCTGCGCGCGCCAAATTTCAAATGTCTCTACTGAATATAACAACTTTTTAGCCATAAACTCTTCATAATCATCATGTATTATATATGAAAACATGCAGAATTAAATGGTGCACATGAAGAAACATAAATTAATTGATAATTTTGAGATGTAAGCATAAATATAGATAAAATAACTCGTATATTGGCTAAAGCGACCCAGGATGCAGTATGCGCGTCCTCGGATATGGTACGGGGCACGCAAGGACGGACGCAGTATACTCGTCCTCGTGTTGAAGGGATTAAGGAGATACGTTTAACCCGTGGGCTTCGGCTATGGGAACTCCGAGAAGTGGCCAAGAAACGACAAAATTACGCTGCATTTTGAGACTAAGAAAAGAGCATGGAATGAACATCAGAGTACTCCTCTCATAACCAAAAAGCCGTTAAAAATATTTACTTTTACTCAAACTCCATTATTTTTGGGTGGTGTTTGTTACAAAATAAACAGTCTCGTGACGCGTGGCATCTAGCCAATAGTCGCTTGTTGTCTACTGTAGAGAATTTGACAAGTGATTACTATATGGATAGCTAATTGAGTATGCCATGACTTTACAGCACCACCTATGACAAAAAAGCCCACCTGAAGATCACTCACCCACCACAATGACCTCGGGCATTCATGGTGGGTTGTGCTATGCCACCACTGCCTACAATTAGCTCAAATTAGGTGTTTTATGGCGAGCCCTTTTTAGGGTCCACCGTACCACAGCCACGACTCGTGAAAGCCCTGAAAAAGGTCTGCCATCATTCTCGGGCTAACTAACACGATATGATCGATTTAACACCCCCTGGAGGTGGAAGGACGGGGTGAGGAGGGAGGAGGTTATCTTTGTCACCAACAGCATGGGTAGTCAAAGGAAGAGGAAGGAGGCAAGTGAGCCAGAGTGAAGGAGGTGAAGGGAGCGCGAGGTGAGAAGGGACGGTGGCCAAGGCATATAGTATGGTACGGTATGGTACAAAATTACGGTACGGTACAAATCTGAGGACGGCAAAAGTACGGTACGATATTACAGTACGATACTTTTCTAATAGTACGGTACGGTACGAAAGTTCGATATTTTTTTGTACCCTTTTTCATACCAGGATATAGACGAAAACCTGCATCTGTGATCAGGTCATTCAGGTGAATGAAGTGAGTGAGGTCATGTGCCGCACTCCCGCAGGACCTGGAGTGGAATGGCAAGGTCATTAATGTCAGGTCAGTGAGGTCTCAGCCTTCCCAGGGGATTAAGGGTGGAGTGGCAGGCAGTAGCTAAGTAAGTAATTTGCTCTGACCTCAAGGCATGTGACGGGTCAGCACAGCAGTTCTTACCAGACCTCCACACAAGACATGTCGAGACTCGAGACTCCTGAGTTAAGGCCAGGGTCATAAGGGTTGTGTCTTCTCTTCCTGGTGTTCTTCACTCAAAGATACATCTTCTATAGTCAGTTCACCCGAGTCTGAAGTGAGCATTATCGCGCCGCGGCAGCCTGCAGCCACACGGCGTGTCCGATTTTGTGGATACTGTGTGCTAGCCTACGCATGGTAAACAGTCGTGTGTCAATAATGTGCAGGCAGCTATAACAAATACCGTCTATTATAATCGATTTTGAGTTAAAATATATTAGTAATGTCGCAAACAGCTGTTTTTATTAATATAAAGCCAGCTAATTTCATCAGTGGCGGACAGCTTCAAGGCTGTTTAATAATCACAGTCAGCGATCTTGTAAATTAACAAAACAGCTATTTGTGACATTACTAATATTTTTAACTCAAAATCGACTGTAATAGACAGTATTTGTTATTGCTGCCTGCATGTCATTGACACTGACGACTGTTTGCCATGCGTAGGCCAGCACACAGAAGCCACAAAATGGGACACGCCGTGCGGCTGCAGGTTGCCGTTGTGCGACAATGCACACCTCAGACTCAGGTGAACCGACTATAGTCTCCTGTTTATAAGGTAGGATGCTATATATATTTTTTTCTTTTTTTTTCCATGCCTAAGTTTGTATGTTGGTGAATGTTGAATAATGGATGACTTGTTGCATCAGGGTGATGACTCAGCTTGGGCCAAAGCAGCCACTAATAAGCATGAAGTCTCAAGTTGTTGAGAGCTTCAACAACACTCCACGGGTGGGGAGAAGTGAGAATATTTGTCATTGGTGGCACTGTCATCCTCACTCTGAGAAAAAAAAAAAAAAAAATAAAATGCTGGTGGCAGTCGGGCTTCCTGTAACGCAAACAAGCGTTGAAAGGACCTTCTCGGGCTTGCGCTTCATACTGAATGAGCGATGTCTATATCTAAAGGCAGACATAATTGATGCAATAATGTTGCTGCGTTGCAACACATCATGCATCTGTAAATAGGTTTAATTGTATTTCTAAAGTAATACAATTTTCCTAGTTTATTGATATCCATAGTACAGTCGTCCCTCAAATAGTACGGTTTCTCATAGTACGTTTTCGGTTTTATAGGGATTGCCATGGAAGAATGTTTTTAGGATATTTAAGTTTCCCGCTCGTCGCACCAAGTAGCCATGGCATGAGTGGCAACACTGTTCTACAAAAACACCTGCTGAAAGCACCCCAAAGAAAGGTGTTCACTTTGCAGAAGAATTCAGATTTAGAAGTTACGTTTTGGAATGAGCTACGTTGCAGTAGGGACAGCATACCACGTGAATGAGAGCAGTGTTCACTGTATCTATCACAGTGTAAAAGAAATTCTTGCCGCAGTAACTGCCAGTGCCCCAGGAGTGCTGCTAGAGTGGAGATAAAGACCGTCCTTTTACTAAGCCTCATCGTTGCTATGGTAATGGTGTCTCACTCGCAGTAAAATGGCGTACGCTGATCTTCCTGGCGACGTTTAACATGCATTACTAGCTGTCCTGGTTGATGAACTCCTTACAACAGAAGATGAAAAGGAAGCTGCAGTGGTTATGGGGGCACAGAGAGGTGAAATGCAATGGAAATACTTATATGTGTTTGTTTGGGCCACCATATTTGCTGATGACGTCATCACAGATAAAAAAAGCTCCGCCTCTCAAAGCTGGGAGCCAGAAGACGTGCCGAGTTGGCAATTCGTGCTGCCGCGTCACATTTTGAGAGCACTCAGGACATTCCAAGAGTCCCGATTCCCTCTCTTAAACGCATCCCAGGAGTATCTCTAGGGGGGCTCACTAATTTTATACGGATTTCCGAATAGTACAGGGGCCCTGAGTCCCTAACCCTCGTACTGTTTGAGGGACGACTGTATATTGAATGAAATGAAATATAACCTGTTATAGAAATAATGTAGTGTATACTGCTATACTATATGTGTATGATTTATCATATCAGTGTCATGTATGCATGGTACGAAATAAGGTACGAAATTACGGTATGATATTTTAGCATACCAGTACAGTACAAGTGTGATTTACTGGTACGGTACTAAATTACGGTACTGCATTTTTTCTTTGTTGCGAATTACGATAAATCAATCGTACCATACAGTAATACATGCCTTGACAGTGGCCGACGCAGGTGAAGAACAAATTTAAATAAAATGAAAATGTGTGTTTTTGTTGTTTCCGTGACCTACTAATGTATTAATAATGTTTTTTTAAGGTTAGAGTAACAAAATCCCCAAAATAGGCAGACTTTCCCAGTGTCCAGGAACGTAACCTGCCCTATTACCATTGTTTCCTTTGGGGAAATTATGTTTAAATAATGCAATTTTAAATAACACGACATCTCCAGGAAAGTAACCCTCGCGTTAATCGAGAGATGACTGTATGTATATTACTGATGATGCAGCTGGCCCTGAAACTTTGGTGTGGAGAGGGGAGACTTTGCTAGGGGATAACTAGTGACATAGGTAAATTTGCAGATGACACCAAAATAGGACGCACTATTAGGACAGGGGAGGATGCAAGAGCACTGCAGGAGGATCTCAACAAACTGTCAGCTTGGTCAGAGAAATGGCAGATGAATTTTAACATCACCAAGTGTAGCGTACTTACTGTAGGAACATGCAACCCATTACACGGGTATAGTTTAGACTCCACAGCGATAGGCAGATCAGAGTGTGAAAGGGATTTGGGAGTGTTAGTGAACTCTGACCTAAAGCTAAGGAAGCAATGTATTAGTGCGAGGAATAGGGCTAACAGGGTATTAGGCTTTATTAACAGGACGGTGACCAACAGGATAGGGTAGGCGGTGGCTGAATGGATAGCGTGACGGCCCCGCATTCAGAAGGACGCGAATTCAATCCCCACCCGGTGCCACCAAGCTGGGATTTTTCAGCCGCCGCCGAGTGGCTTAAAACTACCCACATGATGTCTAGAAGACCACCTATGAACCCAGACTCTAGATTCTAGGATTAAAGATGAGCTCTGGGAGGGCAACATGAGTCAATGCAAGATGCCTCGTATAGGCCTACCGGCCTCTTGTAGACTCCTGCGTTCTTATGTTCTTATGTTATGTTCTATAAACACTCGCCTGCGCCAGAACGGGCTGGGCCGACCATCAGGACCCACCGGGAAGAAGCCTTGGACCGACCATCAGGATCCACCGGGAAGAAGCCTACCGGCGCAATAGGCCACAACGTAAAAAAAAATAATAATAAATAAATAAATAAATAAATAAAGTCATCCTCAGACTCTATTTACCATTAGTTAGGCCACATTTAGATTATGCTGTCCAGTTTTGGTGCCCACACTACAGAATGGATATCAACTTGCTAGAATCAGTTCAGAGGAGGATGACCAAGATGATTCAGGGGCTGAGGAACCTCCCATATCAAAATAGGCTGAAACATCTAAACATACATTCACTAGAAAGCCGAAGTGCGGGGAGATCTGATAGAAGTATTCAAATGGGTCAAGGGTTACAACAAAGGTGATATAAGTAAAGTACTGAGAATTAGCCAGAAGGATAGAACACGCAGTAATGGATTTAAATTAGAAAAGTATAGATTTAGGAGAGACATGGGCAAGCATTGGTTTAGCAATAGGGTGGTGGGGGAATGGAATAGACTCAGCAATCACATAGTTAGTGCAGGGACGATAGCTTGTTTTAAGAGTAGACTGGATAGCTACATGGACGAGGATGACAGGTGGCAGTGAGGTGTGGGTGCAGTAGGGAGACAGGGTGCTGGAGCGTAAGCCCGTACTGAAGGTAAACGAGGATCAAGCCTCTACCTGTAACCCCTGAAACTACACCTCACTCATCTTGAGTAGTGGGGGGGATTCTGGAGCTGCCCTGTGTAGGCCACCCAGCCTCTTGGAGTTTCCCTATGTTCTTATGTTTCTTTGCAAAACTAAAGACACTATCCCAATCTTTGCAAAACAAGACACTATCCCAATCTTTGCAAAACAAGACACTATCCCAATCTTTATAAAACAAGACACTATCCCAATCTTTGCAAAACAAGACACTATCCCAATCTTTACAAAACAAGACACTATCCCAATCTTTACAAAACAAGACACTATCCCAATCTTTGCAAAACAAGACACTATCCCAATCTTTGCAAAACAAGACACTATCCCAATCTTTACAAAACAAGACACTATCCCAATCTTTGCAAAACAAGACACTATCCCAATCTTTGCAAAACAAGACACTATCCCAATCTTTACAAAACAAGACACTATCCCAATCTTTGCAAAACAAGACACTATCCCAATCTTTGCAAAACAAGACACTATCCCAATCTTTACAAAACAAGACACTATCCCAATCTTTGCAAAACAAGACACTATCCCAATCTTTGCAAAACAAGACACTATCCCAATCTTTGGAAAACAAGACACTATCCCAATCTTTACAAAACAAGACACTATCCCAATCTTTGCAAAACAAGACACTATCCCAATCTTTGCAAAACAAGACACTATCCCAATCTTTGCAAAACAAGACACTATCCCAATCTTTGCAAAACAAGACACTATCCCAATCTTTGCAAAACAAGACACTATCCCAATCTTTACAAAACAAGACACTATCCCAATCTTTGCAAAACAAGACACTATCCCAATCTTTACAAAACAAGACACTATCCCAATCTTTGCAAAACAAGACACTATCCCAATCTTTGCAAAACAAGACACTATCCCAATCTTTATAAAACAAGACACTATCCCAATCTTTATAAAACAAGACACTATCCCAATCTTTACAAAACAAGACACTATCCCAATCTTTATAAAACAAGACACTATCCCAATCTTTGCAAAACAAGACACTATCCCAATCTTTACAAAACAAGACACTATCCCAATCTTTGCAAAACAAGACACTATCCCAATCTTTACAAAACAAGACACTATCCCAATCTTTACAAAACAAGACACTATCCCAATCTTTACAAAACAAGACACTATCCCAATCTTTGCAAAACAAGACACTATCCCAATCTTTGCAAAACAAGACACTATCCCAATCTTTGCAAAACAAGACACTATCCCAATCTTTGCAAAACAAGACACTATCCCAATCTTTGCAAAACAAGACACTATCCCAATCTTTTCAAAACTGTTCATGTTTCTTTGCAGGTCACCTGTTTTGCAGAGAGGGAAGTTTTTTTCATTGAATCAAGACAACTATCACAATCTTTCCAAAACTGGATAGGTAAAAATAAAGTAATTTACAACCAAGACATGTACTATCCCACTTGTTACAAAACAAGACACTATCCTGCAATCTTTATACGTAAAACAAGACACTATCCCATGCTTTGCAGGTACAAAAAAATTTCTTCCAAAATTGATTCCATAATTAATGCAAATAATGGTGACAAGCAGTAAGTGGTATAAACATAAAAAGTTATTTACTGAACAAGACACTCTAATTACTTTGTATTTTACCCATTCTAGCTTTGGAAAACAAGACACTATCCCAATCTTGTCATCAAACAAGACAGGTGACCCAATCTTTACAAAACAAGACACTATCCCAATCTTTACAAAACAAGACACTATCCCAATCTTTACAAAACAAGACACTATCCCAATCTTTGCAAAACACAGACACAGTTCTAGTACAGGCCAGCCTACCCTGCCTCCGACAGTGTGCAGCAGCGACAACCTTCCTCTTGTTGCCACCTCTGTCGCCTTGTATCACTTCATGGGCCGTCTGCTTCTGTCTGTCAGCATGGTGGCGGCAGGGGGGAGGGAGGCACAGGCCAGCACACCCTGCCTCCGACAGTGTGCAGCAGCGACAACCTTCCTCTTGTTGCCACATCTGTCGCCTTGTATCACTTCATGGGCCGTCTGCTTCTCTCTCAGTCCTTTCTCAGCATGGTGGCAGCAGGGGGGAGGGAGGCAAAGGCCAGCACACCCTGCCAACAACAAGGTCAGGGAGAGTTGAGGTGAGACTGTTGCTGTGGGATCCAAGTATTGCCTTGGCAGTGACACTTCTGGCATGTTGATATTTCTTTCCTATAATATTCATCTTTTCCTATGTTTCTTTTTTTTTTTTTTTCAATTTTTATTAAATAACAACTTTCCTGGCCAATTCCTGTCGTCCTTGATGGTTGCAGGCATTCAGAGCTGTTCAATCAGTCATTTAACTTTTTCACCACTTATTGGCGACACAGCCCAAGGGAGGGGGACGGAGCACCATTGTCAAGCAGCCCAGTGCATGCCAGTGCGTGCGCATCCCACCAACAGCTGCCGGGGAGAGGCGCAAACTGTCACCCCTCCGATCAGCAGCCTGGGCCCCTGACCGCCAGACCACTGCAGCCCCTCCACACTGGCCAACCTTCCAAAACACAAGACACGTTTTGAGGCTCGTCTAGGACACTTCTGAGGCAGGGCAGTACAATGGCCAGATAGGTGCTGGAAGCACTTGCCTCTGTGGTGCTCTTGGGTGAGGCACACCACTGTAAGGTATTGAATCTTTTGCTGCAGCAAGTGTTTATAAATACATATTCCAGCTGTTGTAGTGTTATGTGACATTCCCTTGACTCACCTTGCAGAGGAGCAAGTAGATCATGTAGGTGTGAGCCTCAAGTGTTTATAAGTACATATTCCAGCTGCTGTAGTGTTATGTGACATTCCCTTGACCCACCTTGCAGAGGATCAAGTAGTTCATGTAGTTGTGAGCCTCAATTGGGCTCCAGGCCCAGTGCAGCTGCCACAGCTGTGGAAAGTCAGCCATTAGTATTTCCCCTTCCACTTCTTCGTGTGGCTCCTCTCCTCCCATCACTTCACAGGCAAACCTTCTTTCTTCTTTATCTTACATGATCACTTTGACCTCTCCCTGTCAGGCTCAGCTGCTGCTAACAACCTGGTCTATATAATTAATGTAGACAGACACAGTTCAGAAGTGGGTCTTCATGTGACTGGCAATGTCACTCTTTGTCTTAAAGAGCTTTCCACAAACATCACACTTGAACTCCCTAATGTCATAGTGCCTGAAGACGTGTTCGTTAAGAGTCCACTTGAAACTGAATCTCTTCCCGCACTCTTCACACTCATGACTTTTAACACCAGTGTGTGTAAGGGTGTGTTTATCAAGGTAACCCTTCTGAATGAATTTTTTCCCACATTCCTTACATTCATAGTTCTTTACACCAGTGTGTGTAAGGGTGTGTTTATTAAGGTTACTCTTCAGGCTGAATTGTTTCCCACATTCCTTACATTCATAGCTCTTTACACCAGTGTGTGTAAGGGTGTGTTTATTAAGGTTACTCTTCCAGCTGAATTGTTTCCCACATTCCTTACATTCATAGTTCTTTACACCAGTGTGTGTAAGGGTGTGTGCATCAAGGTTACTCTTCTGATTGAATTGTTTCCCACATTCCTTACATTCATAGTTCTTTACACCAGTGTGTGTAAGGGTGTGTGTCTTAAGGGTACTCTTCCGGCTGAATTTTTTCCCACATTCCTTACATTCATAGTTCTTTACACCAGTGTGTGTAAGGGTGTGATATCTGAGGCCTTGCCTTGAGGTGAATCCTTTTCCACACTCCAGACACACAAACTTCCTCTCTCCTTTGTTGCTGGAGTTGCCAGCAGCAAGTTGCTTCGCCTGATGACCACTGACCCTCCTGCTGCCTGCAGCAGTCTGCTCCTGCTTGTCCTGGCCACTCATGCTGCTGTCCAGCCCCGCAGGTGAGGCGGCCCCGACCTGTGCGGCGGCTCAGTGTGTTGTGTTGTCCTCGTTCTCTTTTCTCCACACCTGAAGGAAGCCGTTGTTGCTGTGCTGGACTTGGTCGTCAGTGCGGTGAACAGGAAGTGTAGTAGTAGTCACAATCGTAGTACCAGTGACGGCAGCAGGCAGTTTGGGGACAAGGATTCTTCTTCTTCAGTGTTTCGGGGGCTGGTTAGGCCATGGACCACAGCCTCTTCTTCTTCTTCAGTGTTTCAGGGGGCCAGTTAGGCCATGGACCACAGCCTCTTCTTCTTCTTCAGTGTTTCAGGGGCTGGTTAGGCCATGGACCACAGCCTCTTCTTCTTCTTCAGTGTTTCAGGGGCTGGTTAGGCCATGGACCACAGCCTCTTCTTCTTCTTCAGTGTTTCAGGGGGCCAGTTAGGCCATGGACCACAGCCTCTTCTTCTTCTTCAGTGTTTCAGGGGCTGGTTAGGCCATGGACCACAGCCTCTTCTTCTTCTTCAGTGTTTCAGGGGCTGGTTAGGCCATGGACCACAGCCTCTTCTTCTTCTTCAGTGTTTCAGGGGCTGGTTAGGCCATGGACCACAGCCTCTTCTTCTTCTTCAGGGTTTCAGGGGCTGGTTAGGCCATGGACCATGGCATCTAAAGACCCAAATATACACTCAGCAGCAGTGCCTCAGTGGGTGTGCTCTTGCTCTTGCTGTTCAGGTGACCCGTTGGAGAGTCAGGCCTTCATATCGGCACCACCTGTAAAAAAAAAAAAAAAAAAAAAAAAGACAATCAGTATCTATCAATATCTTCTTATTCCCTATTTCTTGCACACCACATCTTTTCCAGAAAACTTCATGGCTTCTATAATTCTCTCACTTGCTTCAGCACTCAGTCCCAGCAGCAGCAGCAGCATCCATTCCCTCTCCGTTCTTGCAATCCTCCCATTCACATCCCAGCCCGTCTCACTCAGTACCACCCTCACCATCTCCGAGTATCACATGCGCCACAGTTTCATCCACCAAGACCAAGACCAAGACCTGGTACATGGTGAGGTTTCGAAGAGTGTGGCTGTCCCGAGCATTATGTATGGAATGGATGTGATGACGTGGAACGATGGAGAGAAACTGGAAGTGGGGCAGAATAGGGAAGCAAGAATTTCACTGAATGCACCAAGGTTTGCAGCAGTAGAGGCTCTTACGCCAGTAGTACCGTCACCGACGTTTCCCTAACCTCGCAGATGTGCCAGAGCAAAACCTTCTGTGAAACACTTTTATCTGGTAACACTGCTTTCGGTTAATGTTATTAATTAAAATACAAGCCACGTATTTTCGTCAGACTGTGTTATTTTCAATAAAGCAGCCTGATCATTCAATAATCTTTAAAATAACGGCTACATGAGGTCACATTCGTTAACTTTAACCCTTTCCTTGCTAAACGATTGCAGCGAGCGTTAGGCGTATTTGCTGGTGGCGCTAAACGCTCGCTGCGACTTCCAGCCGCACTCAAATCTCCTGCGTATGAGTGTTCCAACACTAATTCTCACAACACAGGATTGCCAATTGAGTGGGTTCTTCACTAAATTTGGTGGAAAATCATGTCAGCCCAGCGTGGAAAATCTACGGACGAGCAACTGGTGGATGTTAATTGTTGACCAATATAGCGACATTTTTGCATAGCTTCACCTATCACATGACTGATATTTTGACCAAATAGTTGTAAATTTTGCAGCTGGCAATACTGCCAGCTTGATGATGGGGTGCTGGCCCTGCCAGCACCCCATCATCAAGAGATCTACAGTAGTTGCCTTTCGGCTGACCGTCGCGCACATATAAATGTACGTCTTCACAGGCAACACCCCATGAACGTGCCTGTACTTTCGCAGGAGAGGCTTACATTACTGAATCATATAGATCTTGGCCTCCTCTTTCAAATGGTGTTTTTGTTTTTTAGCTGTGATGAATAGTTTTTGAGATACAGTGGTTAAAAGATCCCCTTCTCCAGCTGGGGTGCCCGAGCGTGCCTGAGGGGATAGTCTCGTTGCGAGCGCTTAGCAATGAAAGGGTTAATGCTGTCTGTAGTCACATATGGCCGTCTGCTGGTATGCAATGCAACAAGAAAAGTGATGTGAATATGTCTTAACTTTGTTGCTGAAGGTTTCCATGGCGAATATGATTATATTGAAAAGATATTTGCATGGAAAGATATTGTTGTGCCAAGTCTTTGTGTTCGTGGGAATTCTGTAAACAAACATGGGGGTAGTTCACGAGTCGTGCATAGTGGGTGGACAAAATGTTATTGTAAGGCCTTGTTACATTTGACGAGCATAGAAAACCACCTAAAATTACGAGTTAAAACACTGCCATCACTTGCAGAATTGGAAGTCCAAACAATCTAAACTGATATCTCAAAGGAAGCCCACAGCCAAAGGATTACTTTAGGCATTTGGGTTTGAGTCTTGCAAAGCCAGATTTATAAGAAATTTATTTAAAATTGCAGACGTGAACACCTCGTGTACAAGCTGACCCCTGCTCACAAGCCGTACAGCAATTGAAATAAAAATAAAACTCCTTCATGGAAAAAAATATATATATATATATATATATATATATATATATATATATATATATATATATATATATATATATATATATATATATATATATATATATATATATATATATATATATATATATATATATATATATATATATATATATATATATATATATATATATATATATATATATATATATATATATATATATATATATATATATATATATATATATATATATATATATATATATATATATATATATATATATATATATATATATATATATATATATATATATATATATATATATATATATATATATATATATATATATATATATACACAACCTGTACTACTAGTGGGAAAATATTAATTAAAATTTGTATTTGCTCTAACAGGCAAACCATAAGTGCATAATACTCCTCAGGAAATGGGCTTCCTCTATGAGTATCTGTTGAGCTTCCAAAGAATATTTTTCTCCACAGGAAGGTTTTATTGTTATTTCAATTGCTGTTCGCTTGTGAGCAGGGGTCACAGCTCATTACGAGGTGTTCACGTCTGCATAATTTTGTAAATAAATTTCAGCACGAGAAAGAAGGGTAGCCCTGGAGTAGATTGAAACAACCTGTAGAAGTCCATGCAACTCTGTTTAAACTTTACCTTTCTTACCAGCAATGCTTTTAGCGTTGCAATTTTAAGTTGTGTTTTTTTCCAGATGCCCACAACTTGTTCATGAAAGAAGAGACACGTTCAGTGGAAGCATTAGTTCCAGGATGGCACATCATGAACTGAACTGTATCTGACATGCATTGATGGTTGTTTTTGTCTTTGACATGGGAGAATACTTCTACCCACCGCTGTTACGTATATCATATGAGCATTACTGTTTAGTAATTAGTGGATAGAAAGCTTAAACAAGTGGCACTCAAATCACTCTGTTAATATTATGGTGATTTCTGGTATCTCAGTGTCTCCCTTCCTCTCTATCCCTCCCTTACGGGGGTCCTGTCCTGCTCCCCCCAGCAGAGCTGAGGTGGTTGGGGTGATCACACTCTCACCAACCCTGCCGCGATTACCGGGTTGCTCAGTGCGAAATTCGTCGGACCCAACTGTAACGTTGGTTGTTTGAGTGTGTGTACGCAACGCGGGACGGAGTGGGGCAACGACAGCCACTACGCTGGGCATCTAATGACACGCCCGACACTTGTCAACAGACCAGCTGCGGCGGCTGCTAGGTTATATTGGAACAGGTTACAAGAGTATGTGTTAGGGACTTTCCTTACTATCGAGACTAGGGAATTTCCCCTAATTTAGAGATTTTTCTAGGGAAATTTTGGAAGCCCATTTTTCAGTGATTTGGGCTTCCCCCCCAAAAAACAACACTTCTGCACAGGTCCCCAGGTTTGTTTTGGGGGGTAGGGGGGTCTGGGGTGGTGGAGGGGCTGGAGTGGTAATTCTTAAGATTTACGCCGTAAGTTATTTCTCGACACCGCATGCGCGAGCTATTTTCCAGACTTCATACGAAATACCTCCCTGGGAGCTGGTTCTTGACCATGACCACGTTCTCGCAACACTGGTCCGGTCCGAGTTGGCAATGGTCTGAGTAGGCAATGGTGCAAATTACCTAGACATCTTACCTAGACAGGTTCCACGAGAAGGGAACCCCACAAGTGCCAACACGCCAGCAGGATGTATATTTGCGTAATTACTCTTAGCACTAAAACTATTAAGCCTCTGCTGGAAGGTGTGTTGATTGCACTAAGTAAAGACTAGTCATAAAATATATTTACTCATATTAACCTTCTCATGCACCGCAAGTTTCCAATAAGTTTCTGTTCCACTCATCATACATTTCTCAGGCCCGACCGGCCTTTTTTTGCCGCCGCGATACTCTACATTCCCGGACGTATTTTACCCTCACAGATATATTGTACCCTCATAAATTTGGTATCAATGGTTTCATAAAGACTTGTACTAGAGCATGCACAAATAAAAATAGAGGAAAATATATATATATATATATATATATATATATATATATATATATATATATATATATATATATATATATATATATATATATATATATATACCGTATATACATACATGTAAACAATACAAACTTGTTTCAAGTCTCCGTAAAGAGTATTGTAGACAATAAATCCAAAGTACCAACTCTTCCCCACTCGCTAGCTCAAAATTTTGTGGGCCAACTCTTTTAGACGCATGTGTTTCAAAGCGGAATTTAGTGAGGATTCTTAACCCCTTCGGGACACAAAAAATAATCTCCTGTGGTGGCCAGAATGCAAAAAAATGCCGATTTTCACGTGTGTATTTCATAAAAATTCATTTGTCAAAAGTTTTAGAATTCTTCAAGTGCTTTCTGATGGTATACTCAAGATTTCAATTATTTCTACACTTCGCCTAGAAATCAAGGAAAACCGATAAAAATGACCTTTTTTTTCATCTGACAAAAAATAACTGAGCAAAAGTTGTAGAAATGAGGAAATCAAACACAGAAATGCAAAGTAATTTGGAAAAAAAAAAAAAAAAATGCAACTACAGGAGGTCTAGAAGTCAGAGGTTGGAGCGAATTTCTGGCGGTCATGTGTACATGCGCTCGGCTTCCTTTGTCACAAGGCAGACGACAGGAGAGGAAGTTTACAGAAGACACAGGTCATGTCAGGCGTGGTGGTGGGGATGAGGGGAAGGGAGGGGGGCAGAGTGCATACCAGGGAGAAGGGTCACTGGAAAATTCCAGCCCGCCCGCCCCTCAGCCACTCCCTGTTTCCCACGTGACTCAAGGGCTCGCCTGACATCACCACTAGTGTTTAATGTTTTTTTTTTTTTTTTCTCTCTTCCTGACAACACGACATGGATGAGCGCCGGTGGAAGTGGATGGCTGGGGAGAGGGTGGAGTCTCCCTCCCACCCTCCTCATGGTACGGGTGTGTGACTGTGTGGCTCGGCGTATTTTTGTATGTCTACTGTGTGGGGGTTGCCAGAGTGTTTATCTGAGTAGGGAGGCGGTCAAGGACACTGAGAAAGCGAAGGAAATTTAAAGAAAATGGGCCGTCCGCAGGCGGGACGAGCGTCCTGCGACGGTAAATCACCCTAAGGGGTTAAGGTATCCTCAAAATCCTCAAACGCCTATTAGTTCCCAAGTTACACCGAGAAAACTGTATTTTTTCCTCTCCCGTCAGAGTAGGCAAACAAATAAAAATAGCTCAAAGCTCCTCATCTACACTCCTTAGAAAGGTTGCCGTATGTTACCATTAAGAAACTTATCCCAACAAATGACGCTCCCAAATTTGATGCACTTTCACCCAAAGCTTAATTTTTAATAAATTTAAAAAAAAATTGTGACGCATTTCCCGTCATCGTGCGCCAGGACCTTTTACCCTTTGATGACACGAAACGCGTCATCGTGCGCGAGAGGGTTAATATAAGTGAAATAAGTATTTATATTTATATTTCTGTAAGTAAAATAAAGTAATTTAGAGTTGATATGTTTTGTGACAAGAAGTGTTTAGGAACTATAGTTAAAAATGAGATCATAAGAATTATATATGAAAATACATTGGTATTAGTGTGTAAGGGTTAATATTCATATAGTCTTAGACTGAGGTACTCTGCTAGTTTTCTCTTAAATACAGTTAAGGATGTTGACAGGATAACTGTGTCTGGCAGGCTATTCCACAAAGCAATCACTCGGACTGAGAAGTATCGCCTATGTATTTCTGTGTTGCTGTGGGGTAGAAATATTTTGTGTGAATTTCCATGGGTGTTAGAGGATGTCTGGAGGGAAATAACTCAGAGGGTTGCACAGGAGAGAGGCCATTAAAAATCTTCCAGACCTTAATTATATACGTCAGCTCTAAGCAGTCTGCCATGCACAGAGAAGAGACCCAAGGCATCCAGTCAGGAGGCATAGTCAAGATGCATAAGTCCAACAATCTCCTTGGTCCATCGTCGTTGGACTCTCTCAAGCACGTCAGTATCACCTACATACCCCGTGTGCCATACAACTGAGCAAAATTCCAGCACAGGACGGATATGAGAGGTGAGAAGAGATTTCATAAACTCAGGCTCACGGTTAACTGTGCTCTTAAGTAAATTTGACGAAATTCCTGCAGATGTATTTGCAAGCGAGCATACGTGGAGATGAAACTTCAACGAAGTATCCGCTTGAACCCCTAAATCTGATGCAGACTGCACAAACTGTAAAGGATTTCCTCTAATATAGTGGTCCGATGCAGCCAAGATTTGGAGCAGATCCTCGGCAGAACCTAGGAACATGAGTCTTGTCTGAGGTGAGCCTGAGCCCCCACGATTCCGCACGTGACACCAGTAGGTCTACATCTCTCTGCACAGAAGCAATGTCTAACAATGTAAGAGAAGGCGTAGTCTTATTTATCTTTTGGTATATTTTCAGATCAGCGAAAATTTTGTATTTACAGGTCAGACTGTGAGCCACAAAGTAAATATAAATGAGAAAAAAGGTTGGTCCAAGGACAGACCCTTGGGGAACTCCACTAGTTACATGCGTAGAATCACTCTCAGAACCCCCAACCACAACCCTCATTACTCTTCCGTTCAGAAACCCACGTATCCAAGAGAGTAAGGGATCCCCTATACCAGTGGTATTCATTGCGCGGCTCGCGAGCCGCTGGCGGCTCGCAATGACTCAATTCACGGCTCTCGAAAAATATATAAATTAATTAATAAAAAAAATACATAGAAAAATAATTTAATAATTTATCAAGAAAGATATATATTTTCATGAGGTGAGATGGAAGACAAAGTCACAGTAAGCGATAACATTCTAACATCCCTGCCCTAGTCGTACAGAAATCATACGTGTCTACTACGGGAAAACTGATCAGCGACACGTCTACGTAGTTCTAGGCCGCGCGAAATCATACGTGTCTAATACGGGAAACATCAGCGACACGTCTAGCTCTCTAGGTCACAGCCGGTGGTCTCCCGAATCAGTTGAGTTAAACCTTCGGGAGACTGGACGTATATGCTACTCTTACTCCTGGAGATTTGTGTTTGAAATTAGGCAACAGATATTTGAGACTGCGGCAACATATATGAAAGTAAGGGCTTAACTGTTGCTGCTTGTGGAAGGTAGCTGCGATGGGCTAGTTTTACTTGAAACCAAGTGCAGTCAAGTAGTGTCCGTTATGATGGATCGATTTGTGGTTAAACAAAAACGCAAATGTGATGAACAACCATCCCAGACCCGACCAGTAGAGAAGGAGTATGAAGGAGAATCGAGTGGTCAACAAGGAGACTGTGAGGGACAGGTAACCAAAAAGAGAAAGGGACGAGCGATTCAAGATGAACATAGAAAATTTCAAGAAAAATGGACGGAAGAGTTTGCCTTCGTACCTCATGACATAAATTCACTATGTTTGATCTGTCAAAAGGTGTGCTCTGGTTTCAAACGTGGAAATTTAGAACGTCATCTCAAAACAACACATCCAAATTTCAATAAGACGTACCCGCCTGGGAGTAGCTTGAGAAAAAATAAAATTGAGCAACTTACTACCTTGACTGTAGGACAGCAAAAACTGATTCACAGATCGACCTCTGCTGCTGAGAAATTGACAGAGGCGTCATTTGAAATTGCATGGATCTTGGCTAAGCATAAGAAGGCCTTTACAGACGCAGAGATAGTTAAAGAGTGTTTCTTGGCCTCGTCTGAAATAATGTACGCTGACTTTAATAACAAAGATGAAATCATAAAACAAATTAGAGGACTACAGCTATCAGACACAACAGTAATGAGGAGGGTAGAAGAACTTGGTAAGGACATTCGGGGCCAGTTGATTGCAGATTTATCAGCTGCACCATGCTTTAGCATTGCATTGGATGAAAGCACAGATCTGTGTGATGTTGCTCAAGTGTGTGTATGGGTCAGGTTTCCGAAAGAAGACTCTTTTCGGGAGGAACTATTGTGTTTGTTACCACTGCAGGGCCAAACGAGAGGAGATGATATATTAAAAGCTCTTCTATTCTTTTTCCATGAGAATAACCTGAACTGGTCAAATCTAGCATCTGTGTGCACTGACGGTGCTCCTAACATGAAAGGAAAGGAGAAGGGAGTTGTGGGTTTGATGAGGAAGAGGAGATACCCAACTTTGCCAGTTTTCATTGTATCATACACCAGGAAGCAATTGTGGCAAAACTAAAAAATTGTGAGTTGCAAAATGTGATGCAGGTGGTTGTGCGAGTGGTCAATTTTATTGTTTCACGAGCACTAAATCACCGCCAGTTTCGCGAACTGTTGGAGGAGTATGAAACAGAATATGGTGATTTAGTGCTGCATAACGAGGTGAGATGGTTGTCTCGTGGCAGAGTACTTGAACGATTTTCTAGTCTCCTCCCTCAAATCTGTGAGTTCCTCAAAAGTAAAGGAAAAAGCCAGCCAGAATTGGAGAATCCTGAATGGATAATGAAGTTGGCTCTTTTGACTGATATCACTTGTCATCTGAATTCACTGAATCTACAGTTGCAGGGGCAAAATAAACATCCAGGTAGTATGCTACGTGTAGTCACTGCATTCCAAAACAAGATCACAACACTATTCATACCAGACAGACAATTTGTTCACTTTCCAAGGCTCAGAACAACCATCACAAATGATCCAGAATATTTGCAATGTTTCAGCTATGATGCATTTGAGGAAGTACTGAGGGAGTTGAAGGAGGAATTTCAATCAAGATTTCAGGATGCAATGGAGTACAGGGATTTTTTTAGATTCATTGAAAACCCCTTCCTTGTACCAGTGTCATCCCTGACCTCAGTTATCACAGATCTTTGCCCTGATCGTGCTGCAGTGGAATGTGAGATTGTTGAGCTGCAAACAAATGACACCCTTAAAGCCCTGAATGCTAAGCACAAAGCAGATGTCTACCACTTCTGGAACTTGGTCCCTGACACAGACTATCCATCTTTGAAGCAGTGTGTGCAAAAGGTGATGTCCTTTTTTGTGAGTACATACACATGTGAATCAACATTTTCAACAATGAACATTGTGAAGAAAAAACAGAGAAACAAACTGACCAATGCACATCTGGATTGTCTTACAAGGATTGCAGTGACAAACTACAAGTATTCCATGACAAGAGTTAAGCAGCAGCTAGCACACTTCCGCTCATCACAGCATTAGGTAAGTGTGGTCTTTATTTTGCTATTAATAACAAGACATGTAGGCTAATATTACCATGTCAAATTTTTCTCATTTACTATATTGCACTTGCAGCCCAGTACTACTTAATTTAATTAGTTGAGTTACGCCAACTTGCAGTAGCTGTGGCTCTCTAAATCAATGTGTTTAACCAAAGTGGCTCTCTTGCAAAAATTAGTGAATAACACTGCCCTATACGGATGTGGGAGAGCTTGCTGATCATAATGTTATGATTAACCCCTTCACTACAGCTGGGCGAAAACAGCGCCCCGCGCCGTGTCCAGGATCGCCATGCACGCCAAATTTCAAATGTCACTATTGAATATAACAAGTTTTCAGCCATAAACTCAACATAATCATCATGTATTATGAAAACATGCAGAATTAAATGGTGCACATAAAGAAGCATAAATTAATTGATAATTTTGAGATGTAAGCATAAATATAAGGATAAAATAACTCTTCTATTGGCCAAAGTGAGCCAGGATGCAGTATGTGCGTCCTCGGATATGGTACGGGGCACGCAAGGACGCAGTATATGCGTCGTCGTGTTGAAGGGGTTAACAAGGTCAAACACTTTACTAAAGTCAAATAGTATTAGGTCGACCATATGCCTCTGATCAAGCCAGCAGGTGGTGTTATCGTATGTTAAAAGGAGTTGATCATCAACTGAGTGAGCCTTACGGAAGCCAAGCTGATTAGAATCTGATAAGTTATTATCCATGAGGAAAGATTGTTCACAATAATACACTCGAGACACTTGCAGGATACTGAAGTGAGACTTATTGGTCTGTAATTAAGAGGGGAAGAACACACACCTTTCTTAAAGATGGGGACTACTTGGGAAGACTTCCAGACTGATGGGAGTTCACCAGTTTGGACTGACTGATGGAAGAGCCAGAGAAGGGGGTATGAAAGGGATGAGGAGCAGTGTTTGAGCAAGCAAGGGTGGATACCATCAGGCCCCATATTGCTGGAAGGATTTAGATCACGCAGTGTATTGGCGACATCAGACAAATTAATAACTAAGTTACTCAAGTTACCTTCAAAGTGCTGGTGCTCTACTGGATTTTCAGGGGCACTGGTAGAATATACAGAAGAGAATGCCTTAGTAAACAAATCTGCCATTTCTGGGTTGGAAGAACAAATTTCACCCAAGGGTTGTTTAAGAGGTCCTATAGTGGGTCGTTCCATTTTCTTATTACGGATGTAAGCATGAAACAACTTAGGCTTAGCCTTTAGGTTAGAGATCAGGTGGGAATCATAGACTTTCTGGGACTGATGGGAATAGCTTCTATACTCGTAGTTTACATCTAGAAAGGAGGACAAGGCTATCTGGACAACATCTGAGATCCTACCCCATGACTGTCGCATTGCCTTATAATGAACCCACACATTGTGACGCCTCCTGACCAGCTCAGCCGGTGGTTTAGATTTCCAAGGGACTATAGGCAGTCACGGGCCACTCTGCTAGGAATGTACAGTCAAACCGTTGCTTGCAGTATTTCTAGAAGTCTATTAGGGGTGAACCCCGCAATCTGGGGTGCCTTGTCCTCCAGCTGGCCCTTGGGGGTCCGCACATTGTCAGTCTGGGCAGCCTTGTCCTCAGGTTGGCTTCCATCTATACGGTCCTGTCCTCCTTTGCTGACAGCTGCAGTATTAATCTACCCCATTCCCGTTCCCTGCCCATCCCTTTCTCTTGGCCATATACCGTAGTGTAAAGCCTCCCCATGTGGCTGGGGTTGCTTTACGCCACCCCGTGAGGGTGCGGATGGGGTGGGAAAAGTGTTGACTCCACGGGGTAGAGTGCAGGACATCTTCGGCCTTTCCTTCGTATATTTCATGAGTAAGTAGTGTTCTATTTGTTATTATAGAAGGACATATATTGAAAAGTATCAGAATATTTGTATGACTGATATTATATTGCAAACTTTGCTAAAGTTAATATATATTTTTTAGTTTGTAAAGACTCTGGTGTTTCCATTTGACTGTAAACGTACAGTTATTCCTGAATGTTCATTTATAATTGTCCCCAAGAATGGCAAAAGACAGCAGACTGAGGACTAAATATGGCATTATTATGGGAATACTTAACATATATACCATAAAAAATAGCATTTCTTGGCGACCACCTTGATTTAAGACAAAAATGCCATAAATAACACGACCTGGCAACCCCTATGTGGCTGCCCAGGCGTGTGACGAGTCATGGCTACCAACCTGTCTCATAAATTAACTTACCCGCGTTACTTGTTATTTTCTTGTAGATCAACAACGCTATTGTTTTGTTTTATGATATATAATGTATATGAATACAATGGTGTGTAAAAAATATATTATTTATTTTGTTTTCTGTAATTATTGATTTGAAAGTGCTGCCAACATTATTATGACCTGCGGATCGGTCCCTCATACCTGTCCCGGGGATGGGAAGGTGACAGGGCGGCTTGTCCATACCCCAGTCCCGTGTATGGGGATGGGGACGGGTAGGGAATGGGCAAGGCTAACACTATGGCCACCAGTCCCGTGTATGGGGATGGGGACGGGTAGGGAATGGGCAAGGCTAACACTATGGCCACCAGTCCCGTGTATGGGGATGGGGACGGGTTGGGAATGGGCAAGGCTAACACTATGGCCGCCAGTCCCGTGTATGGGGATGGGGATGGGTTGGGAATGGGCAAGGCTAACACTATGGCCACCAGTCCCGTGTATGGGGATGGGGACGGGTTGGGAATGGGCAAGGCTAACACTATGGCCAGTCCCGTGTATGGGAATGGGGACGGGTAGGGAATGGGCAAGGCTAACACTATGGCCTCCAGTCCCGTGTATGGGGATGGGGACGGGTAGGGAATGGGCAAGGCTAACACTATGGCCCGTGAGACCACACATTGCACTGGATCTGGGTCTGGATACATGATGCGCAGGGCACCCGTAAAGGTGCATAACACGCATAGTTGTTGGCTGTTGGGGGGACGGGGGAGCCGGGTGTGCAGGGGAGGGAAGTGAATCAAGTGTAATTGTTAGTGTTGGTGTGTTGTGGTGACAAGTGATTGTGTATTTGTTTTCTGAATGAGTCTATTGTATCGCAGTCTAAAATCTGATGAGGGAGGTTGTTCCAGTCACGTATGGTGCGTGGAAAGTATGAGTGTGTGTGAACTGATTCTAAATCTGAATTGTGGAGAGTGTAGGTGTGATGGATGAGGTTGTGCGCTCTGGTGAATCTTAATAGTTTGCATTTGTCTGGTCGGAAGTGCATCTGCCAGGTGCGCTCCCACCGCTCGAGGGCGTCCAAGTCGTTTTGTAGTAGTCTGCAGTGGTCAGTAGTCTTTACTGCTCTAAACAGTAAACTATCGTCGGCAAATAGTCTAGTGGAAGAGTTAGGCGTTCACAGTGAAAGATCGTTAATGTACAGGAGGAAAAGGAGGGGACCTAGAACGGTGCCTTGTGGGACACCTGAAGAAACAGGGACAGTGTCAGATGAAGATCCGTCAAGAACAACAATGTAACGAGGGTAGAACAAACGCCAGGGTCCCGTAGTCTGTATAATGTTCCCAAACAGGCTTTGATCTGCAATCAGCGACTTAAGATACACAAATACCACAAATACATATACGCATAGAACTAAGAGTCAAACCATAGCTATTATTAATCCGAATCACAACACCACAAATGGATAATAAATGCCCAGGGGATATCGTTAATAACAATCAGCAACACAGGATTAAATGCACAGGGCTAACTGGCAAACCATAGAGCTATTATTAACCCAAATCACAACACAGTAAATCGATAATAAGTGCCCAGGGGAGAACGTTCATAACAGTCAGTAACACAGGATTAAGTGGGGAAATTACATTGTAAAGTTGGTACAATATTAAACAATTAATAATTAACACTAGGAACAAACACTGCATGGATATACTACTCACAACACTGGCTCCTCTTGTAAGTTTCTACCTTATAGGTACAATTGCATAACAACCGTGTAGGCCACCCGGTGGCCCACCCACCTGGTCCGCTCGGGGTGAACTCCGCTGTGAAACACACACCACCTGAATCCTGGGCGGCTGCTCGTGAACTGAGCGGTTCACCCCGACACCTGACGTGGTAAGCTTCTCCACACACAAGAGACATACAGAATGCGCAATACAATTCCCAGAGTTTAAATACGTTAATAAAAGATATATCACATGGTGATACAAACACGTTGAGTCCTGTTAGTAAGAAATGCAGTGATCCAGTGAAGAATAGGTCCTGAAATACCGTAGTATTTCAATTTTAATGTCAGTCTTTTGTGCGGAACTTTGTCGAAGGCTTTGGCAAAATCTAAAACAATAGTGTCAACTTGTTTAATGTCACGTCGGTCAAGTAGCCACGTAATGTCGTGATATGTAGTAATGAGTTGCGATTCACATGAGCGTTTAGGTCGAAAGCCGTGTTGCGAGTTGGTAAGGATGTTGTTTGTGTCAAGGTGATTCATTATGTGTTTGTGTATTATGTGTTCAAAAATTTTACATGGAATCGATGTTAGTTAGATGGGGCGATAATTGGCTGGGTCAGTCCGGTCACCTGTCTTGAATAAAGGATTAATATTTGCCAAAAGCCAGTCAGAGGGTAATGAGGTGGATGATAGTGATTGGGTGAATATGGCCTGAAGGATGGGGGCAAAGGATTTAGGGATGAAGGCGGGAATGTTGTCGGGGCCAGTGGATTTGGTTGTGTCGAGTCCTTCTAGTAATTTCTGTATTCCGTTAGTCGTGATGTCAAGGGGGGGTATCGGGGGGAAAGGGCTGTGTGGCATGTTTGGTGTCAGGTTGTGTTCTTGTGTGTGCACCGATTGGAACTGTGTGTTGAGTATTTGTGCTTTGTGTTGTGGGCTGATTACTAATGTGTTAGTGTTGTCTTTAAGTGATGTAATTGTGTTAGTGTCATGTTTGAGCGTCTTAAAGAACCTGAAAAAGTTTCTTTTGTTATTTCTTACATTGTCTGCAGGATAAGTTGCTATGTGTTTGCGTTCCGCTACTTTTATGTTTTTGGCAAATGTCTTTTGGTGGTTTTTGTAGGCGGTCCAATTATCTGTTGTGTTGTAAGTCTGCGCGCGTCTGTAGAGTCTTTGTTTCTTGCGATGTTGTCTGCGTAGATCCCTGGAAAACCAGGGGAGTGTGTACCTACTAGAAAGTGTATTTTGTGGTATGTGTCTGTTCATTGAGGCGTGTATGGTGTGTTTCAGGTTGTTCCAGTTGGTGGAAGGGAGTCTTTTGTGTGGGTCAGTCGCAAAAAAGTCAGTGCTGAAGGCAGTTAGGTCTTGTTTGATCATGTCTGAGTCAGCCCTTGAAAAAAGGAAAATCTGTCTGGGTCTCTGTTTATGTCTAATCGGTCGGAGGTCAGCGTCAATAATATCTGCAAGGAGGTTCTGGAGGAAGGGGAGGTACCACAGGACTGGAAAAAGAGCAGGGTAACTCTGATACACAAAGGAGGGGGAAAGGATAAAGCAGAGATAGGAAATTATAGGCCAATAGCTATCATGAACACCATGGCAAAGGTGTTTGGAATAGTAATAAACGAAAAGCTTAAGAACTGGATAGAGATGCAAAAGATGCTTGGAGAGGAACAGAGTGGATTTAGGAAAGGCAGAGGAGGGCTGGAAAATATATTTACCTTAAAAGAGATTATTGAAAGGAACAAGTTGAAGAAGAAGGAGTTATACCTAGTATTCATAGATCTTGAAAAGGCGTACGACACAGTGAACAGAGAAAAGCTCATTAGACTGCTAGGACATGTAGGTGTAGATGACAAGATAGTAAATATAATACAGAGCCTATATGAGGGAAATGAGGTGCAGTTCACGTTAGGAGACGTCACTACTAGGTGGTTAGAAAATAATGTAGGAGTCAGACAAGGCTGTGTGATGTCCCCGACGCTTTTCAACATGTACCTCGAGGAGCTGATAGTGAGAATTAGGAAAGCCGGGAAAGGAGTAGAGATAGGAGGAGAGAAGTTAGGGTGCCTGGCTTACGCTGATGATGTAGTGTTGATGACGGAGAGGAAAGAGGAGGTGGAGGAGATCCTGCACATAGCTCAGGCATATGGGAGGGAGTGGGACCTGAAATTTAGTGAAAGAAAATGTAAGGTTATGGAGTTTGGTAGTGGAGGCAGTAACCAATGGGTACTAGGAAACGTGCTGGAGGTAGTCGATAAATATATGTACTTAGGAATGGAGGTTAGCAAGGAAGGCATAGGAGGGGAGAAACAGAGGAAAGTGAATGAAGGGAAGGCAAGGAGGATGTCAGGGATGATAATAAATGGAGGCAATAGAGTAGTAAACAAATATGATGTAGGGCGAAGTCTGTGGAAAGGAGTAGGTGTACCATATTGCCTCTATGGATCAGAGATAACGCACTACAGAGAAGGGGACATCGCACAGCTAGAAAAGGTTCAGAACACAGTAGGCCGGTGGGGATTAGGAGCCCCTAGGAGCACAGCGGTAGAGGCCGTCAGAGGAGATATGGGATGGAGTACATTCAAGGAAAGAATTGTAAAGGGCAAGTTAGGCTTCCTTAAGAAAATTGAAAAGAGTAGTGAGGAGAGATGGGCAAAGAAAATACTGCAAGAAAGTGGAAACAAGTCCACCTGGGGGAAAGAGTTAGAGAGGTGGAAAAGGAGAGAACACCTGAGGGAAGAGTGGAATGAAATGGAGATCAGGGATGTGAAGAAGGCAGTAGAAAGGAACGGACAAGTCAAATGGCAGGAAGGAATGAGTGGCAAGTCAACGCTAAAATGGTACAGCAGGAAACAGAAACCAGAGGAGTACACTGGCATGTAGGAGACTGGGGAAGCAAACTATTGTTTAATGCAAGAACAGGAACCCTGGAGGTAAACGGCAGGAACAGGGACGGGGGAAACCAGGACTGTAGCTGTAGGACGGGGCAGATGGAAACAGTAGAACACCTAATAGTGGAATGCAGCAACTATGAGCGGCAGAGAGGGGAGTTGGTGGCAGGAGTAGTGATGGTAATAGGCAGAGAGGAGTGGGCTAGGAGACTAGAGGAGGAAAACGGGGCGATCTGCACGGTGTTGGGGCTGTATGGAGACAAAAAGGAAACGGAAAGAAGAATGGTAAAGTTGGCAAAAGTGTTCCTCGCGCAGTGCTGGGAAAAAAGGGCACAAATGTCCGTATAAGTGAATATAAGTGGCTTTATTTCAGATTAGAAAATTACATAATGCTGAAAAGAAAGTTGTGTGAATAAGAAGGGAGGAACGAGAGGAGGAGGACCTAAGAAGCGATACAAAGCGTTACAGGTCAAAAGAAGAAGAAGAAGAAGAAGAAGAATGTCATGGTCACTAAGTCCTGGAACAACCTGAGTGTTTGTTATGTTAAGAATGTTGTTGGTGAGAAAAAGGTCGAGTGTGTGTGCTGTGGTCAGAGGGCCACCGTGGCCAGCGGGGCGTGTTACAGTATGTGTTCGTGTTGGCTGGAGTACTGTTTGTGAGAGAGGAAATGTATTTATGATGTCAATAAATGTGTCGTGTAGTTGGCGTCTGTTTGTGTGGGGAATAATGGGGTTGGGGGCGTCAGCGTCGGGAGGGTCAAATGGGGAAATTGCAGTCGTCACCTCTCACAACACACACCGTTGTCCGTCACTCCCTTCCCACACACACCACAGTCATCCACACCCGTCCCTGCAGAAGCTGTAAGGTGCTCACCAACAACACTGCAGCAGGGCAGACGGAGTTCCTAAACAATCTCGGAGCCGCTCACACACACGTCTGTTCTCTCTGCCCGCCCGTGGTCTTGATCTTGATGTCACAGGTGGCTTGAGATTTCTCCCGGCCAGGCCTTTGTATCGGCAGCTCCTGTGAAATGATTGATTGATAGTTTATTGTTGCAGGTAAACAACAAGGGAGAAGGGAGGAACATGCCATCCCAACCCCCAGGCAGGACAGAGTGTGATTATACAACTATTAATACATGTGTAGGTAGCACCATGAAACTAAAAAGATACAATGGTAGGAAGGAAAGCACAACAAGGGAGGGGGCGGTACCTCCCCCTGGACAATAAGAAAAAAACAAAACATACAGAGAATCGGTGTTCAGCTACTCGGGGCAAGGTGTCATTGCCTACATCTTGCACGCCACATGCTCTCCAGGAACCCTTTCATCGCCTCATTCACTCGTCCACTCGTCTCTCCACTACATGCTGCACAGTCTCGTCCACACCCCTGTCACACATCTGGCACAACTTGCTGCGGGACTCAGACCATCTATAGTTCCTTGTATTCACATCCAGACACTGCGCTCTAGCACGGAAAAGAAGATCACCTCCCAGGCTTCCCTCATACCACACCTCACACTTTGGGGCCTCTTTCTCCCTGTACCAGTCAAGGGTTTCCTTTCTTTTCATCTCATTCTTCCACCTGCTCAATCCCTCATCTTTAACTGCCATATCTGTCACATTCTTCCACTTTCTTACATCCCACTCAAACCCCTCTCCATTTCTGTTTGTTATTCTCCATTCAAACACATTCTGCCTATCTTCAAGGGGTCGGTACACCCACCTACTTAGCGCAACATTCCTGTCTATCATCGCAGTCGCCCACATTTATTCGCCCATTTGCCATCTCTTATATTCCACAAGTATACTTTTCTTGCTAATCTTGTATCCTCCATTCGCTCCAGTCTCACTTTATATCTCAAGGTTGCCTTCACTAATCCTTCCCTAAAAGTGCTCCATCCCATGTCACCCCAAACCTTAGAAAGGTAACCCTGTTTAGCGGTGGCTCTGTAGGTAACCCAACCGGACCCCTCTGTAAATCACCAAAATAACATATGCATACCTGTATCCTGTAGAGTTAATGCTATTCAATATTAAGAATATGATGTTAGGAATAGACTGAAACTATGTTTGAAGCAAAATGTACTTTATTATTGTTATAAAAATTTAAAATATATTATTTGTGAAAATTTACTACAAAAACGATAATTTGGTAAAAAGAATATATAAAAATAATTAAGTGTAGCTCGATGGGCGTCGGGACATGGAAATCCTGGAAGTTGGTGTCTTCCTCTCTACAAACCACCGACAGCTAGCATATCCACAGGCAACAATCAGAGGTGTGTTCTGCAAAAATGAAAATGTGCAATTGCAAAATAAACAAAATATATACAAATATTATAAACGTAACCTCTAACTTATCCAAACCTATTCTCACCTATAGAATGTCTTGGCTCTCACACGACATAGTCATGTGACGTGGACAGGTGTGATTCTTGCAGATGCCACAGACACTCCGGACCTTCGTCTGCGACCTTGAATAGGGGCATAGAGCACACCTCTTGTTCTTACGAGGGCCTTCCTCCTCCTCCTCTTCTGCTGGAGCTGGTGGCTGAAGGTCAAAGTACAGGCATATGGTGTTCCTCACAGCCGAAAGCATCACCAGTATCTTGTTGTTGGCGGTGGGAAGGCTGAGTTGGGGTGGTGGCATTGGGGGGGGCGACCACTCCCCTCGTTTTCCTCCAACTCGGCATCCGACGTTATTCCTGCCTCCTCCAGCTCACGGGGGAACCAGGAGGACTTCATAAGGCTACTCAGCTCACCATCACTATAACATCTAGCTCGTGACATGCTTGCACTGAAGAATATCTCAAGCAAAAGGAGAGAAAATAACCTAAATAGAATCATACTGCATTTACCACAACATGAAAATGTCCGCCAACCTTCTACCAACACAATGGACCCCAATACATCACCACAATTTTCTTACATCGCGTGATAAATATTTCTACATCTTCGTTTCCTCGTAACCTATTTGCTACATCAAAGGTAACCCCGGGTCCACGTGGACCCCACATTGCAATAATAAAGATAAATATGCGAGTTTCATCAACGACCTACCTGTTACCACGAAGCCTGTTGTCGAAATAGTGCTGGGACGGCTTTGTTTATCTTCTGGGCATTATGGAATTAATACTAACAGTCCTCCCACCACTATCACCAACACCAGTCCTAATGTAAATCCCGAGCATGCATTGCCTAACTTTGAAATAACAACCGATGAAGTCCTTAAAGCCCTCCAGTCACTTAAAACAAATAAAAGTCCTGGACCTGACAAAGTATATCCTACTCTACTCAAAGAAACAAAGAGCGAAATGCTCTCCTCCCTCTCAACCGTATTCAATATGTTCTTGCGACAAGGCATCGTCCCTTCGGATTGAAAAAGGGCTAACGTGACACCGATTTTTAAGAAAGGAAAAAGTACCAGGTAATTACAGGCCCATTAGTCTAACTTCGGTTGTAGGTAAGCTACTTGAGAGCATAATTAAAGACAAAATTGTGAGTTACCTTGAAAGCCACTCATTAATTGGGGACTCACAACATGGCTTCCGTGACAAAAGATCCTGCCTATCAAACCTATTAACCTTTTATAACGACCTCTTCACGGTTTATGACGTAACCAAATCACTGGACGTAGTCTATCTTGATTTCCAGAAAGCGTTTGATAAAGTCCCACATCATAAATTACTTTACAAATTAAAGCAAATAGGTATTGACGGTCAAGTACACCAATGGATCGCGAATTGGTTGAGCAACAGACAACAAAGAGTGGTGATTGACGGATTTAACTCAGAGTGGGCGCCGGTCACTAGTGGTGTCCCTCAGGGCTCGGTTCTTGGCCCAGTGCTCTTCATTATTTACATCAACGATGTGGATGTTGGACTCAATAATCGCATTAGTAAATTTCAGTGGTGGGCACCGATCACTTTTTAACTGTTCCGATCCCCGATCATCCGATCAGTTTAGGCAACTGATCCGATTCCGATCATCCGATCATTTTTTAAGTACTGCTGTTCCGATCCCCATTCCGATCATCCGATCATTAAAACTTTTAAAAAATACTATTGTTTTTTTAAATAATAATTACAAGAAACACTTATTTTATGCGTTCTTTAAGTAATTATTTCAAATAAGTAATAACTTTATTATTTGTTTATAAATATCTTTATTTTTCCTCTTTCTTTTGGTATATAGGACATGGTAAAGAAAATATGTTATCTTAACTTCCTAGCTATTTTAGCCAATTATTTAAGTCTACCCTTTTTATTCATTTTATGAAAGTATGAAAAAGGAATTATGTTCGCTGTTTTAACTTTTGTATGAAGGTGATTTAGGTTTTTGACAAACATTTTTCAACTCTTTAATATTTTATCATCGATATCTAGGAAATATTTTTTACTTTTCTATAAAAAAACCGAGTGATAGTGATCATTAATCTCCTATCCTTCCTGATTAAATAGCTTTCTGAATAAAATATATTGCTCCATAAATAAATTAGTTACAAGAAGAACATAAGCAATAAGGTTTTGATTTTAAGTGAGCCAGTGTTGTGTCATCTACCATCCACGTATCCTAAGACATCCCATCCTGATCTGGGCATGCGCGGAACCTGATGTTTACAAACACAGTGTTGATATCGTAGTTTGTCCTGGCAAGATGGCGGCAAGACAGCATGGCAGCTTTTGTGGGAAAATGGCCAATTTCAAGAATGACATGGACCCATAATCTTATTTTTCACATTTACTGACATACAAGGGTAGGCGGTGGCTGAGTGATTAGGGTGCGGGGCCAGCATTCATCACGCCATGGACAATGTCGATTCGAATCCCCACGCTACCACCTGGGATTTTTTAGTCACCTCCGTGTGGCTTAAGACTACCCACAGGCTGTCCAGAAGACCACCTATCATCCCGGATTCTAAAAAAAAAACGTACAAGCGAATCAAAAATGAGTTCCAGGGGGCAGCATGAGCCAAGCATAACTAGCGCAACTATAAAAATTGCCTGCGCCATGACGGGATTGGGCCGACCACCAGGCCCCTGAAGAAAGCCTACCGGCGCTATAGGCTGAGATGTAAACAAAAAAAAAGTTACCTCATTTATCACCATTACTGACATACAAGGGATGTAGGGTACCTCATTTATTACATTTACTGACATACAAGGGGTGTAGGGTACCTCATTTATCACATTTACTGACATACAAGGGGTGTAGGGTACCTCATTTATCACATTTACTGACATACAAGGGGTGTAGGGTACCTCATTTATCACATTTACCGACATACAAGGGGTGTAGGGTACCTCATTTATCACATTTACTGACATACAAGGGGTGTAGGTTATCTCATTTATCACATTTACTGACATACAAGGGGTGTAGGGTACCTCATTTATCACATTTACCGACATACAAGGGGTGTAGGGTACCTCATTTATCACATTTACCGACATACAAGGGATGTAGGGTACCTCATTTATCACATTTACCGAGATGCAAGGGGTTCAGGTTATCTCATTTATCACATATACCGACATACAAGGTGTGTAGGTTATCTCATTTATCACATATACCGACATACAAGGGGTGCAGGTTATCTCATTTATCACATTTACCTACATACAAGGGGTGTAGGTTACCTCATTTATCACATATACCGACATACAAGGGGTGCAGGTTATCTCATTTATCACATTTACCTACATACAAGGGGTGTAGGTTATCTCATTTATCACATTTACCAACATACAAGGGGTGTATGTTATCTCATTTATCACATATACCGACATACAAGGGGTGCAGGTTATCTCATTTATCACATATACCGTCATACAAGGGGTGTATAGGTTATCTCATTTATCACATTTACCGATATACAAGGGGTGCAGTTTATCTCATTTATCACATTTACCGAGATGCAATTCAGGGGTGTAGGTTATCTCATTTATCACATTTACCGACATACAAGGGGTGAAGATTATCTCATTTATCACATTTACTGACATACAAGGGGTGCAGGTTATCTCATTTATCACATTTACCGACATACAAGGGGTGTAGGTTATCTCATTTATCACATTTACCGACATACAAGGGGTGCAGGTTATCTCATTTATCACATTTACCGACATACAAGGGGTGTAGGTTATCTCATTTATCACATTTACCGACATACATGGGGTGTAGGTTATCTCATTTATCACATTTACCGACATACAAGGGGTGCAAGTTATCTCATTTATCACATTTACCGACATACAAGGGGTGTAGGTTATCTCATTTATCATATTTACCGACATACAAGGGGTGTAGGTTATCTCATTTATCACATTTACCGACATACAAGGGATGCAGGTTATCTCATTTATCACATTTACCGACATACCAGGGGTGTAGGTTATCTCATTTATCACATTTACCGACATACAAGGGGTGTAGATTATCTCATTTATCACATTTACCGACATACAAGGGGTGAAGGTTATCTCATTTATCACATATACGGACATAGAAGGGGTGCAGGTTATCTCATTTATCACATTTACCGACATAGAAGGGGTGCAGGTTATCTCATTTATCACATTTACCGACATTTAAGGGGAGCAGGTTATCTCATTTATCACATTTACCAACATATCACATTTACTGACATACAAAGGGTACAGGAAGAAACTTTTATATTTCAAGCAATTTTCAAATTCATAACATACGTCAACATTTACTTTTAAAAAGATAAAAAAACAAACTCAGGTGGGACCTATCGCGATAGGCAGTCGACAAAGACGCGGTACCGTGTCGCAATTCATCTACTCTTTGTAGACAAATCCCGCGCATGCGCAGACTGGATGGGATGTCTTAGGATACGTGGATGGCAGATGACACCACGCCGGGTAGGACACGTAGCAATGGGTTTAAGTTGGATAAGTTCAGGTTCAACAAAGACATAGGCAAGAATTGGTTTACCAACAGTGGTGGATGAGTGGAACAGACGTAGAAGCCATGTGGTGAGCGCCAACACGATAGATACATTCAAGAAGAGGTTAGATAAGTTCTTGGATGGGAGGGGTATGGGGCGTTAGTTTGGTGCCGTGGTCTGGGCGGAATGTTGCACTGCCTCCCGAGACCTCCTTCCTCCTCCTCCTCCTCTTGTTGCGGGGGGAGCCCGACGGGTGGGTGGGTGGGGGCATGGAGGTATTATAACAGGAGGCGCCCTCCCGCGCCGTCCCCATACAGGCGAGTGAAGCCAGTGGGCGGAGCTTACAGAGTCTGTGGGCGGAGCTTACAATCGGCAGATAGACCCAAAACATTGCGATCTCCTGGGCGGAACTAAGGGAATTTACCACTTGTTTTTGCATCTAGACGAAAAATTAAAAAAAGAATTGATGGCTTGAGTTATGAAAAGTACATAAAATTTTCCTATATATTTAATGTAGATCTATTATCAATTTAAGGTCAAGGCAGTCCCGTGGCTTAAAAAAAAACAATGAAAGGGCCCCAGCATTCCATGACAGTGTTGCAGTGTGTGTCCCTCGGCCTGGCACACAGCGTGCAGCAGACACAGGGGGAGTTAATAACCTCCCAGTAGTACCTATAGCCTAGCCTAAGACGCATTGCTACCACATCCTGAGGTGCACTGTGTCACCCATAGGGGTAAACAGTGGTGGGAGACACTTGCATAATGGAGGCTGCTGGTGCTACCATTGTCACAGCAGTGTCTGAGTTGGGTAGCAATGTTATTATGGAAATAATCCCTAATTATATTCTTAACATAGCTAAGCGTATAGTCAGTGTCAGGGTCCACTGTGTCATCCTGAAGGGCACGTCGAGCAAGGCAGTCTGCCTTTTCATTGTGCTGGATGGAAGGGCACCCAGGTGAAGTGGACCGTGGCACCTGCGGCCTCAAGGGCACGGAGGGCAGTCAGGCACTTAGTCACAAGATCACAGTCTGTAGGGAGGAGGACACAGGTTCATGTAATGCAGCCTGGCTATCAACAAACAAGTATACATCTTTGCGGAAAGCTGCTACAGTGTGGCGAGGCTCACGTATGGCATACAGCTCAGCCTGGTCGAGGACAGGTACCTGGCAGCCACCTGGTAATCTCAATGTCAGTGTACAACAGAACTGCAGATTTCTATCATATGTAGCCCTATCTGGTTATACAGTTCTCAACTCACCTGTGAAATGATGTAGAACCACTACGTTCCCTTTTCGTGCAGCCATATGAACATATGAACATAAGAACGTAGGAGTCTGCAAGAGGTCGGTAGGCCTGTACAAGGCAGCTCCTTTGAATCTAAGCTCCGTGTATCTAACCCCACCTAATATCGCTGTCCATGAATTTATCTAATCTATTTATTAATGTGACAACTGTATTGGCAATCAGCACGTGACTGCAAACCTGTTCCACTCATCCACCAACCACTCTGTTAGTAAACCAATTTTTGCCTATGTCCCTGTTGAATCTGAATTTATCCAGTTTAAACCCATTACTTCGTGTCCTACCCGGTTCTCTTACCAACAAAACCTTATAATTATCCCCCTTATTAAAGCCCTTCATCCATTTATAAACCTCGATCATGTCTCCACGCACCCTTCGCCTTTCTAGAGAATGCAAGTTTAACTGTTTGAGTCTTTCCTCGTATGGCAAGTTTCTCAACCCCTGAATCATCTTCGTTATCCTCCTCTGCACCGATTCTAACACTTTGATATCCAGGTGACCAGAACTAAACCACATAGTCAAGATGAGGTCTAACTAATACTAAATATAGTTTGAGGAAGACTTCGGCGCTTCTATTGCTCCTTCTATTGGCTCCTTCAAATAAATCCCAGTACCCTATTTGCTCGATTTCTAGCATGAATGCATTGTGCCCTTGGACGGAGATCAGGAGCTCACTCAGACCCCTAAATCCCTCTCGCACCCAGACCTGCTTATGAAAGTGTCATTAAGCAATAGTTATGTGAGGGGTTGTTCCTACCTACACTCAGAAAAGGCAGGGATTGTATGCACTTTCAATGCGTCTACTGGATCAGCTGATATATGTTTTGAGTCTAAGGGGGGTGGGGAGACAGCGGACCAATAGCGCGTTGGCTTCGCGTTCGTGACGTCATGGCGGCTCCTCCCATAATACCTCCATGGGTGGGGGGGGTCGAGGGAAGGCAAAGCCCTCCCCCCGGTTAAAAAGGTGTGTGTGGGGGGGGGGTCGAGGCGGGGCGAAGCCCCCCCTTTTAGCTTAGGTCTTGTTGCTTTCCCGAAAAGGTACTGACGCTGCCGCCATTAGAGGGTGGTAACACTGCAGCAGAAAATGCATAACTGACAACTGGGGCAGGCCACTCGTTTACTGGAGTGAGCGGCAGTGTTGCCAAACTAGCGCGAAATGCGCTAGTTCAAGCGCATTGGCATCACAAACAGCGCGTAAATTTCGTATTTGGCGCATAGCGCATTTTTTAGTGCATTTTTGTTCAATTTGGTGCATATTCTAGCGCATTTCTGGAAATTCATGGTTATTGGAAAGGTGTGTGTGTGTGTGTGTGTGTGATGAGTGGAGGTCAGGTCGCACCCAGTCTCTGAGGCCTAGGGATTAGAGAACGAGGGAAAGGGAGCGGTGCATACCGTCACACCCTCCTTACCTTCCCGCCCCATAGAAATAGTCAGTCCCCCCTCCACACACACACACACACACACACACACACACACACACACACATTCACTGCCAAGGATTCATTAAAACATTCCAGAAAGGCAGTTGCTGATTTACATTCAGAATAATGAGGCTGCAGCCTCCCTAGGCTCCGGGCATTCAGGGGGCTCCCGGTGATTAGAAAATAAATCAATAAATAATAAAGAAAGAAATAGAAATGTGGAGTAAAATACAATGATTAAAATAGTCTTAGAAAGCACGTTGATATAGGTGAAGGCAGCCATAATACAACTCAAATGTCGGCTGGATTTCATGACTTTATACATGCGATTTTTCAAACGTGTGCTTTCTCTATAAGTATTTCCAGTCATCTCAAACAAGTGCTTGTCCGACATTTGATTATACACAGAGAAACTAATCAGGAGGACATGTTGATGAGACGGTGACACGTACAGTTGACTAAAACGGGTCTGTGACTCGTCAAATTACACATACGCGGCTGTCTAAGCGTCTGAGAGGCTCATTCAGGCTGAATCAGCCTCGGTTATGTAATTAACGCAGGAAGCAGCATCCTGCTGAACCTGACTTGTGAACTGTCATTGGTAATTAAGAGTTCGGTCTCCTTAGCTCCAATAACATTATACTGAGTTTGTTATGGAAATGTATGCAATAATTATGTAAAAAAAATCATACAGACATGAGGCAAAGTTTATAAAATAAATTGATGCCATTGATTTCATGTATACGTTGACTAGGTCCCTCGTACACCTCGGATGAATATGTACAAACTATACAGTAAAATGTTTTTTTTTTATTATCTACTTTAATGGTCAAGTTTGTAATCAAATTTATCTCTTAATTTATGATAACAATGAAAAAAATATGATACTGTATAACAACAATTCAATCCTTTCAATATAAATTAAACAACACCTGCCTATACCTACATGACGGTATACTTACTATTGTTCGTTTCGAAACATGTAGTACAACAACAAATTATGAGAAATATATACATATATATGAAAAGGGCCTTTAACCTGAACTATTCTCGGGCTCCGCACCCGGGGAAAGGAATAATTAAAGAAAAAAAATATTAGTATGATTATTATTATTATAGCAACACCAGAAAGTGGCATTATCAATATGATCTAAAAGCAATAGTGGTTACTACTATTATGATAACCATTATCTAGCTACTATTACTATCACCATTAGAAGGAGAGGAGCCGAAAATTTTCCTAGCGCATTTCTAGCGCATTTCACACCTCAGTCTAGCGCTTTTGATCCTACGCATTTGGCAACACTGAGCGGAAGCCCACTACTGCAGCCCACAGCACGCTGTCATGGCGTCGTGTAACAAGTCCCGCCAAGCAAATAAAGCGACTGCGCGTCTCGTTCACGATGCCTTACCAGGATTAAATAAATTAACGATCAATAATTATCGCTTAATTTTATAAATATAGACGCTTATTGAAGTAACTATTTAGCAACGTGTATAAACATAATTGTAAGAAGTCCGCAGTCACTTGTTGCCATGACAACGTTGACCACTTTCTTTTCTGTGATCGGTGATCGGAAGTTAGTTTGTGAAGTTCCGATCTACACAGTCCGATTACCTTTTACAAAGATGATCCAATCTTTGCATTCCGATCGCCAGTTGCTGTTCCGATCAGATCGGAAGATCGGACGATCGGACTGATGATCGGAAGTGCCCAGCTCTGGTAAATTTGCAGACGACAAAGATTGGAAACTCGGTTCACACTGACGAAGACAGGCAAAGCCTCCAAGAGGATTTGCACAAAATTTCAGCTTGGTCTGACAGATGGGAGATGCCTTTAACGTAGACAAGTGCCAGGTCCTTCAAGTTGGAACAAGGAATAAGAAGTTCGATTACGAAATGCGCGGCGTTAAACTCAAAAGCGTTCAATGCGTTAAGGACTTGGGGGTCAAAATCGCGTCAAACCTCAAATTCTCACAGCAATGCATCGATGCAGCAAATAAAGCGAACAGAATGTTGGGCTTCATTAAAATAAACTCTTTATTCAAGAATAAAGATGTAATACTTCCACTCTACAATTGTTTAGTCAGACCCCACTTGGAATATGCGGTACAGTTTTGGTCTCCCCACCATGCAAAGGACATTGCTAAATTAGAAGGTGTTCAGCGTTGGGCAACAAAAATGATCCCTTCCTTGCGCAACAAATCTTACGAAGAAAGGCTTTCACCCTTAACATGTTCTCTTGAGAAATGTCGCCTCCGAGGAAAACTGATCAAATGTTTTAAAATACTTAATGGTTTCGCGAATGTAGACAGATCAACATTGTTTATGATCGATGACACTTTACGTACGAGGAACAATGGCGTAAAACTCAAATGTAGACAAGTAAATTCAGACCACCAAATTTTTTTTCACCAACGATGTAGTGCGAGAATGGAATAAGCTCCCACCGTCAGTGGTCCAGTGTAACACGATTGACTCCTTCAAAAACAAGCTCGACCGTCACTTCCTTCAACTTTATATCAACTAGAGTTGAAATGCAACGTTTTGGAGCCTTCTGATTAATGTAGAATCACAGGTTTAAGGACTGACCACCTAGTCTGGACCTTGGGGTCTGTGTGGTCTGTTTTTCTATGTATATCTCTCTCTCTCTCTCTCTCTCTCTCTCTCTCTCTCTCTCTCTCTTACACAATTAGGCTACAACTCTGTGGTGGCGATCTAGATCTCTAATACTCACCGTGCTGAGTTTCCTCGAGGACAAGATGGTGACCTGCACACTCTGCTTGCCACGCCACGACGACTGACTGTTTTGTTTTTTGAATTTTCAGTGTGGCGGCGGCGGCGGCGGCTGGCGGGACCGTTGTTGCCACGCGCGGAATTAAACATTCAAATTTTGAAGGGCACGAGATTTATCTCAAATTACCCCTCTTATTGATATTTGTAAGAGAAAAATATATCATATCACTGAATACTGTTAATAATGTAAACCACTTTTGATGTGCAAGTGAGTTATTGCATTTAATGAACTTGTCTACCTAATGTGTTTTCAACTAATATGTTTGAAATTATTTTCTCTATTGGACCAAGCAGCAACCTGGAAACGACGTTGTGTAAACGTCACGCAAGCGTCACAGTTTGATCAGAAAATCACAACGTAATTATTACGTGCTGATGACGTAACTTTTAGACGGACGAAGATACAACCTAAACACAAGGTTGTGTAAACGTTTCCTGTTTGCTGGGAACCAAACATAACATAATACTAACTCCAGGAACTTTATCTCCATACAAAACACAAATTAATATTATGTGCTGTGTGTGTGTGTGTGTGTGTGTGTGTGTGTAAGATGGGAGGGAGGAGGGGGGAATCCCTGCCAGCCGTACTCCAGTTAGGGATGGGCAAGTACCGTTAATTTGAGTACCGGTAGTACCGGTACCGAAAACTCAAGTACCGTTAGTACCGGTACCGGTACTCAAAGGAGTTTTTTTTTCTTAATGACTTCTGATGAAATTCCCAAACAAATTTCCTGTAAAGAAAACTCTCTCTCTCTTCCTTCAACTTAATATCAACTAGAGTAGAAATGCAACGTTTAGGAGCCTTCTGATTAATGTAAAATCACTTAGGTTTAAGGACAGACCACCTAGTCTGTACCATGTGGTCTGTGTGGTCTAATTTTCTATGTAAATCTCTCTCTCTCTCTCTCTCTCTCTCTCTCTCTCTCTCTCTCTCTCTCTGAATGAAGTGAATATTTATTTTTTCGAAAAAAAAATAGCATGTATAGTTATTATGGATGTACTCGATCATAGTCTAATAACAATAAAAATATTTATTAGCAACCTAAAAAAGAAAAAGAATCGGACATGAAGAATTATCCAGTAACTCCAATAAATAAATCAAATAATAAAATAATGGAAACGGGAGCTGTGATGGAAACGGAAAGCAGGACAAAATGGTGGGAACTTGGGGAGATGGTCAGAGGGGCAGTGACTCAGCGTCTACACACAAGGCCCATACCGCGTGATACCACGTGGAGGCGGGCGGGCGAGCGCCGAGAGTCACCAAGATCCAAACGGTACCGGTACTAGCGGCAATGTGCAGTGCCGAGTGTACCGAGCACTGCACATTGCCGCTAGTACCGGTACCGTTAGGATCTTAGTGACGCTCGGTGCTCGCCTTAGTGGTATGAGCCCTGTGTGTAGACGGTGCTGACCGTCTCCAAGTCCCACCATTTTGTCCTGCTTTCCGTTTCCATCACAGCTCACTGTTTCCATTATTTTATTTATTTTGTCCTGCTTTCCGTTTCCATCACAGCTCCGATTCTTTTCTTTATGTTATTTGTGATTAGACTATGATCGAGTACCCACTACCCATATCACCGAGATATCCACTCACTAAGTGGTGATCTCTCTCTCTCTCTCTCTCTCTCTCTCTCTCTCTCTCTCTCTCTCTCTCTCTCTCTCTCGCCTGCTACACCTCCAATATTTAATCATCTTATATAATTCATCATGCAATTCTTTATAGCCAGAAACTCTCGCCAAGGGATTCAAACTTTTTTCGTTCGTGCTTTATTGGATAAATATGATCTCTCTCTCTCTCTCTCTCTCTCTCTCTCTCTCTCTCTCTCTCTCTCTCTCTCTCGCCTACTCACCTCCAATATTTAATCATCTTATATAATCCATCGTGCAATTCTTTATAGCCAAAAACTCTCGCCAAGGGATTCAAACTCTTTTTTCGTTAATGCTTTATTGGATAAATATGATCTCTCTCTCTCTCTCTCTCTCTCTCTCTCTCTCTCTCTCTCTCTAAAAGTTAACGAGTCATACGAATTTAACAGTGGCAAGTAAAAAGAAAACGAAGTCTTGGGTTAAAAGTTAGTGAGTCCCACGAGTCTTTAGAAAACGCTAATATATATTGTTATTGTTATTAGACTATATGATCGAGTACCCACTACCCATATCACCGAGATATCCACTTACTAAGTGGTGATCTCTCTCTCTCTCTCTGAATGAAGTGAATATTTATTTTTTCGATAAAAAAATAGCATGTATAGTTATTATGGATGTACTCGATCATAGTCTAATAACAATAACAATATTTATTAGCAACCTAAAAACAAAATCGGACATGAAGAATTATCAATAAATCCAATAAATAAATCCGAGGAACTGGTACCGGTACCGAGCAATCTGGTACCGGTACCGTACCGTTTAGCTGGTACCGTTAGTACCGGTACTGGTACCGGTACCTGCCCACCCCTAACTCCAGTGCTGTGATTGGATCGTCAGACAGAGGTGGCACAGTGGTATGTGTTAGAAACAGTTTAGCGAACCAGATTCATTCTATTGATGTCAGCATTGGTGACCAAGTATAGCTGCAATGTGATGTTGTCATGGGTTTTTGTTATGTTCTGCCAAATGACTCCCCATATTATTCCCACGCTTCTTTTGCAGCTATTAATGATAAATTACTCTCGACTCAGAGCAGTAACGGTTTCCTTCTGCTGGGTGATATGAACTGCAGGTTCGGAGGTTTGGTGAGACACCTTAATTCCTGCTCGCATTCGATCCGCCAACCTGTGTGACTCTATTTCCATTCCTGACATGTCTTACCCTTTTTTGCCTGGTGAAACTACTGTGACAAATAATAATGCTGAGGTGGTATTTACCTTTTGCAGTGAAAATAATCTTGTGGTTATTAGTAATCTGAGGACCAATGACAAACACTTTCTTGGCAACAAGACATACAAGAAACGGACCAACTGGATTTCGGAACTTGACACTTGTATTGCCTCTGTTAGCTTGCTGAAGTATATAAGTGATTTTAGTCTTACAACAACATAATCTTCCTTCAGACCATGCTCCGATTGCTTTGACTATGTCCCCCGTTGATACTGACTTGGATAATGTTCTGATGAGGGCAGAGTCTTTAGGGGATTACTCAGCACTTTACCGCTGCCCACCTAAATCTAAGCTTAATTAGTAAGAGACCTGTAACGTATTGTTGTGCTGGAAGCTTCCCCCGGGGTCTATGTGTCGTGCCCGGAAATTCGGGGCACTAAATGATGTTAAAAAGGAAATTCAACTAATGGATATCTGGGGAAAAACAAGGGGGACTCACCCTGGGGATAGTTTGCTGCCACCGCAGAGATCTACCGATGAACTATGTCACCGGTAGCTCACTGGGAACCTTAAAATATATGTATATAAAGGACTAATGATTTAATTTGGGATTAAAGTGACCCAGAGCGAGACTCTGATCCCTTGGGCAGGGGGTAACGTGGTGAGCGGGGAGGACTCGGGGCGGTAAAATGGTACTTTAACTACACAGCCCGCTGGACAAAACTCACGACGGGGAGAAGAGATAAGAAATAAAGGCCTATAAATAGGGGTCGGTACATTTATTCATGTGAGACTTAGTTTAGAAGGTATACATAGTCATAACTGACGACACGGTTTACAGTTAACTGCTAATTGAAGGCACGATTTACCCGAAACTGACAGAAGTGGGTGAATGGACACACGCCTGGGTTCTAATTTCTCCTCTCACAATGGTAATCAGAACATGGCTGAGAATTCTCTACGAAAACCTTACTCTTGCGCGGGTGTACATCTATTGCAAGACCAGGTGCATAAGATATATGAAAAAAAAACTCAGAGAGGGGGGACTTTACACTTCCGGGGAGGCCCGTACACAGCGAGAACAATTTACGTCGAAACGACAAAACATATACAGCCCCCTATTTTACTAACACTTCTTACCCTAGAGATAAACTACAGATTAATGGCCTAGATATCTATATACTTACAAAGTCCTTTCCGTAATAGGGGCATAAGACGGAAATTTTTGAGGGGGGGCTCGACTCCCCGTTCCTACTTCCCCCCGCCAGGCTCCAAGAACGCTGACGGGGGTTTCCCTCCTACAACCCTTGTCACGGAAAGAAGAGAAGTATTGAGATTAACAACTAAAGAAACACATTGGGAAAGAATCACGGGTTCGTGTAGGTATATGGGGCGTGGGTGTGTAGGTGTGTGTGTGGCAGAGAGTGGGGGCGCCAGACCTGCGAGTACAACAGGGGAGTGAGTGGGCGAGTGAGTGAGGCCCGATTTTTTTTTTTTTTTTTTTTTATAGAAGAGAGGGGGAAGAGAGGAGAGGAAGTAGAGAAAGGTAAGTGGGAAGCAGAAGGAAGTGTGAGATAAAAAAATATGGCGGGTTGGCCGCCTGGCGTGGTATGTGTAGGGTGGTGTGTGTCGATAGTGTTGTTTGGGGTGATTTTTATTTTTGGTGTGTGGGTAGTGTGTTATATGTTGCGTTTTTTGTTGCTTTCAGACGATGTCGTCTTATTCTGTTAAGTTTGAAATGGGTGGTGTGTGGGTATATGTGTTGGAGCTAGCTAGCTATGGTTCTCTGTGAGTTTGTTAATTTAGTATAGGTTAGTAGTAACACGGTTCTGGGTGCGAGTCGCTCTGAAGTCTCCGCAGGCTGCTCGGGAATGAGCGGTTGAATCGTTCGATATTGGGGAGATTGTTTGTTAGGTGTGTGTGGAGGGGAAGGTTGAGGAGGGCGATTCTTGCCCATATCCGGGTTGCTTGGAGGTGGAGTCGTATGTTGATTGGGAAGGTGTTGGTATTTATATGAATTTGCTCATTTGTTAGTGTGGAGGCGTAGAACTGCATGGTTTGTTGCGAATCGGAGGGCTTTATTTTGTACTTTCTGTAGTTTACTGATTTGAGTTTTACTGAGGGTGTGTGTTGGGACGGGAGGGTGCTCTAAGATGGGTATAATGAGGGTCTTGACAAGGTGAAGTTTGAGTTTAGTTGGCATCGTCCTGAATCGGTATAGTTTTCCTAGTGTTGTTCGAGCGTGGTCGCATCTTTTATTGATGTGTGACGCGTACCCACTGCGGGAGATGGTGAGGCCAAGGAGTGTCCCCTGGTGTTGGGTGGCGATTGCCCTGGTGTTTGTGGATATATTTTCATGGAGCCTGGCGCCGAGGTTAAATATAGAGAATTTCGATTCATTTGTGTGGATGCGCCAGTCCTTTTCGTATACGGATTGAGTGTTGATTTGAGCTGCTATTTGGCGGCGAGCGATTTCGCGGGAGCGGCCTGGATATCCGGATATGTGGGTGACGTCATCTGCGTACGAGAGGTTGATTCCTCTCCCCGCGGCTGGTGCGTCGTTTGTGTACAGGATGAATAAGGTTGGGGATAGCACACTGCCCTGAGGGACACCACAGCGTATGTCAAAGCTGTCACCGAGGAAGGATTCCAACTTGATCCTTGCACTCCTGCCATCCAAGAAATTGCATAATAGCTTCTTCAGGATGACCGGGAGGCCAAGACCCAATATCTTGTATTTCAATCCTCGGTGCCAGACTTTGTCAAACGCCTTCGTGAGGTGAGGCCCGAGCAAGACGCTCTCAGGATTTTATACCCACCCTGGGGCGGCCCCGTAGCGTTGAAAAAGGAGCCAAGTAGCTGATTTATAATCTATTACGGTTTAATTCAAAATGAAGGGAAGACTAGGGTAGTTTATATATGGGTACGGTCTCTTAACGTGCAAGGTGACGAAATTACATGTGAAGCAGCGGAAAAAATCTATGCAAGGGTGGATGACTTTAACTGATAGGGCATTGACAAGCAAGGGCTGGCAACAATTCCGAAGTGCGTGCGCTGGTAGGGGGAAAGGGGAGGAAAGGGAGGGGCGACAGACGCTAAGTTCTGGCGGGAAAGTGACGTAAGTATTGCACCACATTGTGTAATTGTAATCTGAGGGGGGGTGGGGGGGATGTGTTATGTTATAGGTTGTGACTAAGGATACCTACTTACAATTTCTTACATATCTATGATGGCCTTATAGTGACTTATAATTACTCATAAGTACTTCTATATGCTCACTTATAACTATATACTTGTAATCACTTATAATGACTTAACCTACGTCTTTTCCTTATACTTCTAAGTTTCTTCTCCTGCCTTCACATCCCGGCATTACACATGTTTGCTGGGTTACTGTGCAGGTAGGATATGGATTGAATTTGCGCTTGCGGGGCGGTTGTGGATATACGTTTTGTGGGCGTGGATTGTGTGCAGGTGGCAGATGCTTTCAGATTACGGGGCGGGGCTGGCAGGATCTTTGGACCTCAGGTCAGGTAGGCTACGTGTGAAGTGAACTTTGAGGGGATGAAGATTAAGGAAAGGGGATTATATGACCTGATGCTTCGGTGTTAATTGAGGGGCAAGGCTACTTAGGTCATTAGTGGCAGCAAACTGATAAAGGCTGTAATTAGCCAGGTGTGTGTGTGTGTGTGTGTGTGTGTGTGTGTCCATCTCCACTTCATCGAGGAGAGTGGTGGCGGCCTTCTTCCGTCCATTTTCCTGGGGCTGAGTAGCTACCTCTTGTGTCTGGGTAGCGGTACCTTCCTCCTGCAGGGGGGACTGGGGCTGCTCCGTGGCCATCTCGGCTGCTGCAGGGGCTAATAACTCGAGCTCGTCGACCCGCAGTACGTACGTGCACGGAGGCGTCAGAGCGCTGGGTCATGGTGATATGCGCGCTGGGAGGTCACTGGCCCAGCCGGCAGCGTCCCGACAACTTTATGAGGTCGGTAGGCGTCCGCAGCACACGTGATCAGACCGTGGCTGAGCGGCGGAACTCCAGGTGCTAGCCGAACCCTTCCCGATGCCAACCTGGATGGCACCAAGGTGTGCAGTGGAAGCATTGAGGATGATATGGGGTGGAGTACCTTTAGGGAAAGATTTAGGAAGGCTACCCTTAGATACAAAGTCAGATTGGAACGAATGGATGACACGAAACTGGCACGGAAGGTTTACTTGTGGAGTGTGCATGAGAGCAAATAGATTAAGAACTGCATGAGAATGGTTGGTGACAGTGGTATGCGAGTCAGGTGGGTGAGCAGAGAGGAAGGGAGGCGTTTCTTTGAATGGAAGGTGACTGACAGGTACAGTGAGGGTCTAGAATGGGATGTGAGAAAGTGGAAGAGAGAGACAGTGCAGTGAAAGGTGACGGTCTGAGGAGGTGGAAGCATGCGATGGAGCGAAAGAGTACTTTGGAGCGGTACAGGGAAAAGGAAGCCCCGCAGTGTGTCAGCTGGTATGATGGAAGCCTGGGTGGTGATCTTCTCTTCCAAGCTCGAGCGCAGTGTATGAATGTGAATGCAAGAAATTACAGGTGGTCTGAGTCCCGCAGCAAAGTGTGTCAGATGTGTGACAGGGGTCTGGATGAAACTGTCGTGCATGTGGTACTGGTGTGTGGGAGGTACCGGAGAGAAAGGACGGAGATGATGAGGGTGGCACTGATGGGCTGGATGTGAATGGGAGGATTGCAAGAACGGAGAGGGAATGGATGCTGCTGCTGCTGGGACCGAGTGCTGAAGCAAATGAGAGAATTATAGCAGCCATGAAGAGTTTTCTGGGAAAGATGTGGTGTGCAAGAAATAGGGAATAGGATGATTTGTAATGATACTGCTTGTTTTGTTTTATTTTTACAGGTTGTGCCGATACGAAGGCCTGACTCTCCGACGGGTCACCTGTACAGCAAGAGCAAGAACAACAACACCCGCCGAGGCGCCGCCGCCGAGTGTGTGTTTGGGGCTGTACGGCAGGCGTCCACCCCTCACGACAGGAAGCTGTCATCCACCTCACCTGCGCCTTCCTTAGGAAGACGGGGCAGCTGACGCCCCGTGAGGACCTCACAGGACGACACCAGGGCTCGTGTGAGCGACTACATCGCCGCGGCCCTAAACAACAACAACAACAACAATTTGGGGCTTTAGAGGCTGTGGTCCATGGCCTAACCAGCCCCTGAAACACTGAAGAAGAGGCTGTGGTCCATGGCCTAACCAGCCCCCTGAAACACTGAAGAAGAGGCTGTGGTCCATGGCCTAACCAGCCCCCTGAAACACTGAAGAAGAGGCTGTGGTCCATGGCCTAACCAGCCCCCTGAAACACTGAAGAAGAGGCTGTGGTCCATGGCCTAACCAGCCCCCTGAAACACTGAAGAAGAGGCTGTGGTCCATGGCCTAACCAGCCCCCTGAAACACTGAAAAAGAGGCTGTGGTCCATGGCCTAACCAGCCCCCTGAAACACTGAAGAAGAGGCTGTGGTCCATGGCCTAACTGGCCCCCTGAAACACTGAAGAAGAAGAAGAGGCTGTGGTCCATGGCCAAACCAGCCCCTGAAACACTGAAGAAGAAGAATCCTTGTCCCCAAACTGCCTGCTGCCGTCACTGGTACTACGATTGTGACTACTACTACACTTCCTGTTCACCGCACTGACGACCAAGTCCAGCACAGCAACAACGGCTTCCTTCAGGTGTGGAGAAAAGAGAACGAGGACAACACAACACACTGAGCCGCCGTACAGGTCGGGGCCGCCTCACCTGCTGGGCTGGACAGCAGCATGAGTGGCCAAGACAAGCAGGAGCAGACTGCTGCAGGCGGCAGGAGGGTCAGTGGTCATCAGGTGAAGCAACTTGCTGCTGGCAACTCCAGCAACAAAGGAGAGAGGAAGTTTGTGTGTCTGGAGTGTGGAAAAGGATTCACCTCAAGGCAAGGCCTCAGATATCACACCCTTACACACACTGGTGTAAAGAACTATGAATGTAAGGAATGTGGGAAACAATTCAATCAGAAGAGTAACCTCGATGCACACACCCTTACACACACTGGTGTAAAGAACTATGAATGTAAGGAATGTGGTAAACTATTCAGCCGTAAGAGTACCCTTGATACACACACCCTTACACACACTGGTGTGAAGAACTATGAATGTAAGGAATGTGGGAAACAATTCACACAAAAGAGTACCCTTAATGCACACACCCTACACACACTGGTGTAAGAACTATGAATGTAAGGAATGTGGGAAACAATTCAGCCGGAAGAGTACCCTTGATACACACCTTACACACTGGTGTAAGAACTATGAATGTAAGGAATGTGGGAAACAATTTAGCCGGAAGAGTAACCTCGATGCACACACCCTTACACACACTGGTGTAAGAACTATGAATGTAAGGAATGTGGGAAACAATTTAGCCGGAAGAGTACCCTTGATGCACACACCCATACACACACTGGTGTAAAGAACTATGAATGTAAGGAATGTGGGAAACAATTCACACAAAAGAGTACCCTTAATGCACACACCCTTACACACACTGGTGTAAAGAAATATGAATGTAAGGAATGTGGGAAACAATTCAGCCGGAAGGGTTACCTTGATAAACACACCCTTACACACACTGGTGTAAAGAACTATGAATGTAAGGAATGTGGGAAACAATTCAGCCGGAAGGGTTACCTTGATAAACACACCCTTACACACACTGGTGTTAAAAGTCATGAGTGTGAAGAGTGCGGGAAGAGATTCAGTTTGAAGTGGAGGCTTAACGAACACGTCTTCAGGCACTATGACATTAGGGAGTTCAAGTGTGATGTTTGTGGAAAGCTCTTTAAGGCAAAGCGTGACATTGCCAGTCACATGAAGACCCACTTCTGAACTGTGTCTGCCTACATTAATTATATAGACCAGGTTGTTAGCAGCAGCTGAGCCTGACAGGGAGAGGTCAAAGTGATCATGTAAGATAAAGAAGAAAGAAGGTTTGCCTGTGAAGTGATGGGAGGAGAGGAGCCACACGAAGAAGTGGAAGGGGAAATACTAATGGCTGACTTTCCACAGCTGTGGCAGCTGCACTGGGCCTGGAGCCCAATTGAGGCTCACAACTACATGAACTACTTGATCCTCTGCAAGGTGGGTCAAGGGAATGTCACATAACACTACAGCAGCTGGAATATGTACTTATAAACACTTGAGGCTCACACCTACATGATCTACTTGCTCCTCTGCAAGGTGAGTCAAGGGAATGTCACATAACACTACAACAGCTGGAATATGTATTTATAAACACTTGCTGCAGCAAAAGATTCAATACCTTACAGTGGTGTGCCTCACCCAAGAGCACCACAGAGGCAAGTGCTTCCAGCACCTCTCTGGCCATTGTACTGCCCTGCCTCAGAAGTGTCCTAGACGAGCCTCAAAACGTGTCTTGTGTTTTGGAAGGTCGGCCAGTGTGGAGGGGCTGCAGTGGTCTGGCGGTCAGGGGCCCAGGTTGCTGATCGGAGGGCGACAGTTTGCGCCTCTAACTGTCAGATGTTGGTGGGATGGGCACGCACTGGCATGCACTGGGCTGCTTGACAATGGTGCTCTGTCCCCCTCCCTTGGGCTGTGTCCCCAATAAGTGGTGAAAAAGTTGAATGAATGATTGAACAGCTCTGAATGCCTGCAACCATCAAGGACGACTGGAATTGGCCAGGAAAGTTGTTTTTTAATGAAAATTGAAAAAAAGAAACATTATAGAAAAAGATGAATATTAAAGGAAAGGAACATCAACATGCCAGAAGTGTCACTGCCAAGGCAATACTTGGATCCCACAGCAACAGTCTCACCTCAGCTCTCCCTGACCTTGTTGTTGGCAGGGTGTGCTGGCCTGTGCCTCCCTCCCCCCCTGCTGCCTCCATGCTGAGAAAGGACCGAGAGAGAAGCAGACGGCCCGTGAAGTGATACAAGGCGACAGATGTGGCAACAAGAGGAAGGTTGTTGCTGCTGCACACTGTCGGAGGCAGGGTGTGCTGGCCTGTGCCTCCCTCCCCCCTGCTGCCACCATGCTGACAGACAGAAGCAGACGGCCCATGAAGTGATACAAGGCGACAGAGGTGGCAACAAGAGGAAGGTTGTCGCTGCTGCACACTGTCGGAGGCAGGGTGTGCTGGCCTGTGCCTCCCTCGCCCCCTGTTCCCGCCGGGACTGACTTGGAGTGGCCGTGGCAGTACAGTTTCCTGACGTTCTTCACGTAAGTTTGAGACCAGTCATCTTGCAGGTTCCAGTTGTTGGCGGGCAGAGTGTCTCAGGTCTCCTCCACCCACATCTCACGTAGGTTCAGAAACTGTTCATATTTCTTCGCGTGGGTCACCTGTTACACGGGAGAAGCAAGTTTTGATGACATGGTTGGATTAAGCAGTGATTGTACAACTGTAACACAGTTTCCAAAGCTAGAATGGGTAAAATACAAAGTAATTAGAGTGTCAAGTTCAGTAAATAACTTTTTATGTTTATACCACTTACTGCTTGTCACCATTATTTGCATTAATTATGGAATCAATTTTGGAAGAAAACATTTTTTTGTACCTGCAATCCTCCTGCATAAGATGGTGCCTTCTGCTTTTACGTATAAAGAGTGCAGTATAAGAGGAGGCAGTGAAGGCTTTGTAACAAGTGGTACAAACAGTACATGACGTTTTCTTGGTTGTGTTCACCACAATTACTTTATTTTTTACCCTATCCAGTTTTGGAAATTGTGTCGTAGTTGTACAGTCACTGCTTGATTCAATGATGCCAACAAAACTTCCCTCTCGTGCAACAGGTGACCCGTGCAAAGAAACATGAACAGTTTATGAACCTACGCGAGTTGTTGGCTGGAGGAGACCTGAGACACTCCGCCCACCACTAGCCAATCAGCAGCATCCTTTCCTGCCGGCTAGGGATGAGCAGGATTACTAGGACTGTGTCTGTGTTTTGCAAAGATTGGGATAGTGTCTTGTTTTGTAAAGATTGGGATAGTGTCTTGTTTTGTAAAGATTGGGATAGTGTCTTGTTTTGTAAAGATTGGGATAGTGTCTTGTTTTGCAAAGATTGGGATAGTGTCTTGTTTTGTAAAGATTGGGATAGTGTCTTGTTTTGCAAAGATTGGGATAGTGTCTAGTTTTGCAAAGATTGGGATAGTGTCTTGTTTTGTAAAGATTGGGATAGTGTCTTGTTTTGCAAAGATTGGGATAGTGTCTAGTTTTGTAAAGATTGGGATAGTGTCTTGTTTTGTAAAGATTGGGATAGTGTCTTGTTTTGTAAAGATTGGGATAGTGTCTAGTTTTGCAAAGATTGGGATAGTGTCTAATTTTGCAAAGATTGGGATAGTTTCTAGTTTTGCAAAGATTGGGATAGTGTCTAGTTTTGCAAAGATTGGGATAGTGTCTACTTTTGGAAAGACTGTAAGTGTCTTTAGTTTTGCAAAGAAACATTAACAAAGTCTCTCCTCCACACCAAAGTTCCAGGGCAGAAATTTTAGGTCCAGCTGCATCAGTCATAACAAACACACATACTAACACAGCCTCCCCTCCGCACAGAAAGGGTTCTTCAGGCGCGAGAGGCTGGAGGAGATGAAGGCACACCGGGCGATGCTGCAGCGTGCCCCCACCGGCGTCAGTAACCCAGCAGCCATCGGGGAGCAGAGCCACAGCCGCCAGCCGCCAGCCGCCGGTGTACGTACTGTCTGTGTTGGGCTGGCCGGGTTATCGTAGACAGAGCGCCACGCCAAAGATTCCCAAGTGTTGTTGTGACGTGTAAGTCTGTATGGAGTTGGTGCAGTGTAGATGTGATGGATGTGGTGGGAAAATGGGGGATACCTGGGAAAAATGAAAATGGAGACTGCCTTGTGGATGTCTGTGCTGAGAGGGGAATGTTCCTAGCGAACACCTTCTTTCAGCACAAGAATATCCACCGATACACATGGAGGAGGGGAGAAGAAAACGAGCAAAAAGGATTGATTGATTATGTGGCAGTAGATGAAAGGCTTAGAAAAGAAATTTGTGACGCGAAGGTAGTAATAGGAATGTTCGATGGATCTGACCATCTTGCAGTGCTGGCAAAGTTAAAGCTGAAAGAAAAGTGGGTGTTTGAAAAGAAAGGTGAAGTAAAAAAGGAAATACTGAAGATAGAAAAGTTACAGGAAAAAGAAATAAAAGATGAGTATAACCGTGAAATGGCAGAGGCCTTAAGTGAAAAATGGGGAAGTGTAAAAGATAATACAAATATTGAAAAAGTTTTTGGAACATTTAAAGAAATAATAGTAACTACAACAACAAAAGTGTTAGGGATGAAAGTGGTGAGAGATGGAAAAAGAAAAGGAAATTCATGGTGGATAGAAGAGATAAGGAGGATAGTAAAAGAGAAAAGGGAACTTTTTAAGAACACTCAAGAAAGAAATGTGGCTGAACAAGTAAAAAGGGAAAGGAAAAAGAAATATAGAGAATGCAAAATGAAATTAAAACAAGCAATAAAAGAAAGTAAGAAGAGAGTTGATGAAGACTTTGGAAAAAGACTAAGTGAAAAATATAAAGGGAACAGGAAATCATATTGGAAAGAAGTAAAAAACGAAAGAAATGCAAAAAATATCTCCTCAAGTAAAATAAATGAAGTTATGGATGAGAATGGAAAGATGTTGAAAGATGGGGAAGCTGTGAAGGAGAGATGGAGAGAATATTTAAAAAACTTGATGAATTTTGAGGATGGACGTCCAGCAGTTTTGGGTAGAGGTTGAGGAGGAGTATATAAAGAAAGAAGTATAACAAATAAAGAAGTAAATCAGGCAATAAAAAGATTAAAAAATGGAAAGGCAGTAGGAATTGATGGAATCACAGGAGAAATGTTGAAGTGTTGAGGAGATGTCGTTGTTAAATGGATGGTCAAGATATGTGAAGTAGCATGGGGGGTGCCAGCAGACTGGACAAAAGCCATCATTGTCCCAGTTTACAAGGGGAAAGGCAGGAGAGGGGAATGTGGGAGCTATAGAGGTATAAGTCTCCTGAGTATACCCGGAAAGGTATATGGAAAAGTCATAATAGAGAGGGTGCAAAGACTTACAGAAGAGAAAATCAGTGAAGAACAAGGAGGCTTCAGGAAGGGAAGGGGATGTGTGGATCAGATATTTGCCTTCAGGATGGTAGTAGAAAAAATATTAGCAAAAGGAAAGAAACTATATGCTGCCTTCATGAATTTGGAAAAAGCTTATGACAGAGTCGATTGGATTGCATTGTGGGATGTTTTAAAGATTTATGGTATGGGAGGAAAACTGCTTAGTGCAATAAAGTCTTTCTATGAGGATGCATCTGCATGTGTCAAAATTACTGGAGAAACAAGGGAACATTTTGAGATAAAAGTGGGCTTAAGACAAGGGTGCGTCATGTCACCATGGTTATTCAATATTTATATGGAATGTGTCATTAGAGAAATGAAGGGCAAAGTTGGAGAAGTTGGAGTAAGACTGTTCGATGAGGGAGGGAAGTGGGTACTGAATTCGATACTGTTTGCTGATGACACGGTGCTCATTGCAGAAAATGAAAGTGACCTACAAAATTTGGTCAGTGTTTTTGATTGTGTCTGTAATAGGAGAAAGCTGAAAGTAAATGTCAACAAAAGTAAAGTGATGGTTTGTGAGCGAAGTAGAAGTGAGGTTGTAGATTTTGTATGCCCATAGAGAGATAGGGAGTGGGAATTGAATGTGAAAAAGAATGCAAAATAATTTTGAATGGCAAAGAAATGAAGGAGGTCAATGAGTTTAAGTACCTTGGATCAGTTATGTGTAAGCATGGTGGTATGGAGGGTGAGATGAGAGAAAGGGCATTGCAAGGAAGAAGGGTGGTAGGGTCTTTGGGACGAATCATGAATGGTAGAAGTGTGAGCATGGAGGTAAAGAGGGATTTGAGAAATACAATAATAGTACCAACCCTCACATATGCAAGTGAAATGTGGGCCTGGAATGAAAGTCAGAGGTCTAGAGTGCAGGCAGTGGAAATGAGTTATTTGAGGAGTACTTGTGAGTAGAATGGATGGAATGAGTAATGAAAGTGTGTACGAGCATTTTTGAATGTGTCACAGGGGTGAAGGGAAGAAGTGTGGAGTGGTGGAAGAAGTGAAGCGACAGACCTTAATGTGGTTTGGCCACATGGAGCGAATGGAGGAGAGTAAGATGACCAGAAGGGTGTATGTGAGTGAGATAGAGGGAGGGAATGCTAGAGGACAACCTCCAGTGAAATGGAGGGATAGGGTGCAAGAGTACGTTAGGGAGAGGGGAGAAAGATCTTTGAGAAACTTTGAGCAGGCAAGGAGGGAGTGTCTGGATAGAGAAAGTTGGAAGCTCTTCTGCCATGGCCATCCCCTGGTGGGAGCTCCTAGGAGCAGGCATCGATGAAATGATGATGATGATGATGCAGTGTAGAGCAGTGAAGTGTAGTGTGGTGTTGTGCGTCCTCTTGCGCTGAAGGAAGAGTGACTTGAACCTTTTGATCTGGTCCTGAACTTTTGATCTTGCCGTGACCTTCAACATTTTGTGTTTTGTTTACAAGTCGTGTGGATATGCCATTCTTTGTGACCAGTGCTAGTGACACTTGTTAGGCTGCTTGAATAAGAAATGAACACTTGAGACTTGCCACCCCTTCCTCTGCGATCCGTGTCTTTGCCCTCGTCAAGGTGGAGGAAAGGTGTTTGGTACCAAGAGTCTTGTTGGTGCAGTTGAACTCGGTATTCTGAGATGCTTCTGCCTCTCACATAAGCTACAGGTACTCACTGAGTTATGGCATAGAACTTACGACCAGGCCAGTGCTATTAGTGATACTTGGTTAAGTAATGAGTTGACATTTCAAGTATCCAGCCGTAGGTAGAGCAGCTGTGTGTTTAAACAGGGCTTCCCCCTCCCTCAGCCTGCTCCCTCCTACCTCCCATCTTACACCCACACACACACACACACACACACACACACTCTGCACATAACATTTCTTTGTGTTTTGTATGGAGATAAAGTTCCTGGAGTTAGTATTTTGTTATGTTTGATTATCTTCTCTCCTCCTCCTCCTCTGTTTATTCCTCTTCCACACACCTTCCTAGATGGTAGAGTCTTCAATATTGTTTTTCTCATTGGCTAACTTTCCATCTGTTTCATTTCTTCCTCCCTCTTCCTCCTCTTCCTCCTCCTTCTCCACCTCCTCCTTTGCTCCTCCTTGTCCTCCTCTTCCTCCACTTAAAGGCTCTTTAATATTTTCATTTATTTTTGTTAACTTTTTCTGTTTGCTGTTTCCTCCTCCTCCTCCTCCTCCTCCATTCTCAATAGTTGCCTCATTCATATTACTTTTTGTTGTTTTTTATCTCAGTGTTAGTCCACTTTCCTCCCTCTCTCCACTTGCTTTCTTCCACTCCTCCTCCTCCCTCTCTTCCTCTTGTGAAATGTAACTCTATTATTATATTTCCCTTTTTCTCCTCCTCCTCTTCTTTCTCCTGTTGTGACATTTTAAAGCCTGTTATTCCTGATTCCTGTAATTCCTCCTCCTCCTCTTCTTTCTCCTTAACTGCATTCTCTTTCCCTTTCCCAACTTGACACCACACTAACCTCAGTCTCCTCCTCCTCCTCTTCCCCCATCATCTTACCTCACACATTCATTCTTCCCCGTAACTTACTCCTCCTCCTCCTCCTTCCCTTCTCCCACTCACCACAACACAGCCCACAGTCTTTCTCCTCCTCCTCTACCAACTCGGCCCCACCACTCCGTGTTTCCTCCTGACGTGTGCCACAAGGTGCTCGTTCTGTGTGACCCATTAAGGGCAGCGCGGGCGCCTGAACGGCCGCTCCCCCGTGTGTGTCCGAATGTGGCGGCGGAGATTGGACATGTCGTGGAAGGAACTCTTACCGCAGAAGGGGCAGAAGGTGGTGGTGTTGCTGGTGGTGGTGGTGATCTGAACTGGGATAGAGAGAGAGAGATGGGATGGTTAGGTGGTGGTGGTGGTGATGATCTGTACTGGGAGAGAGAGAGAGAGAGAGAGATTTACATAGATTTACATAGAAAATCAGACCACACAGACCCCATGGTCCAGACTAGGTGGTCTGTCCTTAAACCTAAGTGATTTTACATTAATCAGATGGCTCCAAAACGTTGCTTTTCTACTCTAGTTAATATTAAGTTCAAGGAAGTGACGGTCGAGCTTGTTTTTAAAGGAGTCAATCGTTTTACACTGGACCACTGATGGTGGGAGCTTGTTCCATTCTCGCACTACAACGTTGGCGAAGAAAAATTTTGGTGCAGTCTGAATTTACTTGTCTACATTTGAGTTTTGTGCCATTGTTCCTCGTTCGCAAAGTGTCATCGATCATAAACAATTTTGTTCTGTCTACATTCGTGAAACCATTAAGTATTTTAAAACATTCGATCAGTTTTCCTCGGAGGCGACGTTTTTCAAGAGAGAACATGTTAAGGGTGGAAAGCCTTTCTTCGTAGGATTTGTTGCGCAAGGAAGGGATCATTTTTGTTGCTCGACACTGAACACCTTCTAGTTTAGCAATGTCCTTTGCATGGTGGGGAGACCAAAACTATACCGCATATTCCAAGTGGGGTCTGACTAAACTATTGTAGAGTGGAAGTATTACATCTTTATTCTTGAATAAAAACTTTCTTTTAATGAAGCCCAACATTCTGTTCGCTTTATTTGCTGCATCGATGCATTGATGTGAGAATTTGAGGTTTGACGCGATTTTAATCCCCAGGTCCTTAATGCATTGAACGCTTGTGAGTTTAACGTCGCGTATTTCGTAATCGAACTTCTTATTTTTTGTTCCAACTTGAAGGACCTGGCACTTGTCTATGTTAAAGGGCATCTGCCATTTATCCGACCAAGCTGAAATTTTGTGCAAATCTTCTTGGAGGCTTTGCCTGTCTTCGTCAGTGAGAACCGAGTTACCAATCTTTGTGTCGTCTGCAAATTTACTAATGCAATTATTGAGTCCAACATCCACGTCGTTGATGTAAATAATGAAGAGCACTGGGCCAAGAACCGAGCCCTGAGGGACGCCACTAGTGACCGGCGCCCACTCTGAGTTAAATCCGTCAATCACAACTCTTTGTTGTCTGTTGCTCAACCAATTCACGATCCATTGGTTTACTTGACCATCAATGCCTATTTGCTTTAATTTATAAAGTAATTTATGATGTGGGACTTTATCAAACGCTTTCTGGAAATCAAGATAGACTACGTCCAGTGATTTGGTTACGTCATAAATTGAGAAGAGATCGTTATAAAAGGTCAGTAGGTTTGACAGGCAGGATCCTTTGTTACGGAAGCCATGTTGTGAATCCCCAATTAATGAGTGGCTTTCGAGGTAACTTACAATTTTGTCTCTAATTATGCTCTCGAGTAGCTTACCTACAACTGAAGTTAGACTTATGGGTCGGTAGTTACCTGGTATTTTTTTGTCTCCTTTCTTAAAAATCGGTGTCACGTTAGCCTTTTTAAATCCGAAGGATGATGCCTTGTCGCAAGGACATATTGAATCTGATAGTGAGGGAGGAGAGTATTTCTCTTTGTTTCTTTAAGCAGTATAGGATATACTTTGTCGGGTCTGGGACTTTTATTTGTTTTAAGTGAATGGAGAGCTTTAAGGACTTCATCGGTTGTTATTTCAAAATTAGGCAATGCATGCTCGAGATTTACAATAGTACTGGTGTTGGTGGTAGCGAGAGGAAGACTGTTAGTATTAAACACCGAGGAAAAGTAATTGTTTAAGAGGTTTGCAATGTGTTGGCTGTCAGTCACTAGTGCACCGTCGCTGTTTGTTAAAGGTCCAGTACCACTTTTGATCACCTTTCTGTTGTTTATGTAACTGAAGAAAGATTTCGGATTATTTTTACAGTTGGCTGCAATATTTTTTTCATATCTACGCTTTGCCTGACCTACTAGTCTTTTTACTCGTCGCCTGGCATCATTATAAAGTCTAATGTTTTGGGCATGCTTTGTTCTTTCTTTAACTTGTAAAACAATTTTCTTTCATTGACTGATTGTTTAATTTCGCTATTAAACCACGGTGGGCTTTTATTAGTGTTAATTAAGCTTCTGCACAAGGGGACGAATGTGTTCTGCTGAGTGAGTAAGTGATTTTTAAAACTTAGCCAGGCTTCATCTACGTTGCCGTCATCTGATAGTTGTATTTCTGTTAGTTTTGTCGGATTTCTACGAAGTTAGCTCTTTTGAAATTGGGCACCTTTACTTTATTTTCAGTCACTGATGATTGAGCTTTAATGTCGGCGCACTAATTTATGATCGCAAGAACGAGGTGTTCTCCTACCGTGACACTACTGACAAGGTTATCTTGGGTCGTTATAACAAGGTCGAGTATATTAATTTGTCGAGTTGGCTCAGAAACCATTTGGCTTAGATAATTTTCTTCTAGAAATTCGATCATTCTATGTGACTCGCCTTCTGTACCTGACAGTGTCGCCCAGTCGATATGGGGGAGGTTAAAGTCTCCTAATATCAGTGAGTCGCTGTTATTAAGTGACTGCCTTAAGACGCTGTACATTTCAAGGTCGTCATCGAGTGATTGCCCGGGAGGTCTGTAGGTGACAGATATATTTAAATTGACTTTTGCAATGTTTACTCGCACGCACGCAAGGAGAGAGAGAGAGAGAGAGAGAGAGAGAGAGATGGGTGTTGAAACAAAGAGGCCCGTTGTGTCCCATATCTCCCCTACAATCTGTAATGTCAACAAAATTTCAAAGTTGCCAGGGGTCAAACCAGGGTATCGTTGCCGAAAGTGATCAATCTGCTTTCTTTCAATTATTGCGGGAGAACGTTAGTTATCTGTAATGGAAATAAAATACCAGTAACTTTCTATTGATATTGGAGGACTACCAAGGAAATCTCAGGTCTCAAGCAGGCCTAACCTGCGACCACTTTGTCACTCGATCCGTGACGTCACCCCAAAGCGTTTTGGGGCCGACTCACGTACTGTCCTCCCTCGCCCTAGGCTGTGGGAGCAAGCTCATTCTCACGAGCGACATCGCCCCTTTCAGGTGAGGAAAGAGCTGTTCACTGTATTCAACTCACTTTGGCCTTAATACTATAACTGAGACCGTGATTCTCACGAGCGACATCGCCCCTTTCAGGTGCGCCAAAGGCAAGTCTGACTGATGGGAAGCTGGGCGTCGCCAAGACCAAGTCCAGCATGCAGCCGTAAACAATTATGCAAAGTGGGGAGTGATTAAGAGAGGCAAAGAGCTGAGTTATGTACGAGAGGAAGAGATTAAAAACATCAGGATTGGTGTAGATAAAACAAAGAAAGAGAGAGAGGAAGATGCAGTGCTAAGGGAAGAGCTACAAGAGAAAAGAAGGGAGGGAGGTAAATGGATAATAAAGAAAGGCAGGGTTGTGAGGGTGGCAGAGCATCAAGGTAGGGAATGAGATGGGGAAAGAGGGGAAAGAAAAGGGGAGGGGGAAGTATTTGCAGCAGTGAAAGTTTTGAATGTGCAGGGGTTAACTAAAACTAAGGGGAAGGAAGTGGAGGAATTAGTTAAGGGCAATAGTATAGTTTGTTTAACGGAAACCCAGAAAAAATATAGGGAGGTTAATTTTGGCGATAATTTTGAAGTCTTAGACAATATGAGAGAGGAAAAGGACAGAAGGGGAGGAGGACTAATGATTATTTACAGAAAAGGAAAAGGAACAACTTTATGTAAAATAGAAACAAAATGTAAGGATGTATTACACACAATAGGAAAAATAGGAAAATGGGAGGTTAGATTAGTGTTAGTATACTTTAGTGTTAGTGATGTAGAGAGAAACAAGAAAATAGCACAAGAAATAGAAAAAATAATAGAGGAAAACCCAGAGCCTTTGATGATAATGGGTGACTTCAATGGACATGTGGGGTTCAAGGGAACACAAAAAGTAAACAGGAATGGGGAAGTGATTATACAATGGATGGAAAAATATGGATTGATTATGTTAAATGATGACGAGAGGTGTGAGGGAGAAGTGACATGGAGCCGAGATGGACAACAGAGTGTAATAGATTATGTATTAGTGACAGACAAGGTGTACAATAGGTTCCATAAAATGAGGATAGATGAAAAAAAGGAAGAATATGACCTTTCAGACCATAACCTGATAGAGGTGGAATTAAGGGTAAAAGAAGAAAAGAGGGAGTTCAAGAAAAATGATTGGATTGAGAGGGAGTACTATAAAACAGATAAATCATCACTAGAAAACTTTAGGAGAAAGCTAGAAGAAAGTGTGACGAGGAATAAGGTGGACAGTATAGGAGAACTGGAGAAAAAAATGAGAGAAACAGCAGATGCAGTGCTAAAAAGTGTATATAGAAGAAGAGAGAAAAAGCTAGGGGACGGCGAGGAACCAGCATGGATAAACGAGGAAATAAGGAAAGAAATAAAAGAAAGGAAGAGGTTAAACAGAAATAGGAGAAATGCAAAATGCAAAGAAGAGGAAGAAAGGTGGCAAAAATTATATGTAGAACAAAGAACAAAGGTACAATTAAAGATAAGGAAGGAAATGTACAAACAAGAGGAGAAGATAACAAAGGAAATTAAGGATAAGAAAGATGGAGGGAAAAAGATGTGGGAGTATATAAGAATACTTAAAGGGGAAAAGGTTAAGGATAAAGACACTTTAAGGATATATGGGGAGGACGGAGTTGAGCTGGAGAAAGGAAAGGTGGGGGAGGAAGTAAAAGGTTTTTGGAGTGGAGTGTACAGAAAACATGGAAATGATATAAAGGAAGTTTGGAACACAGAGAAGAGAGAGGAGTATGTAAGGGAGTATGAACAGGTAAAAAAGGACATAGAGGAAAACCAGGCTGTAAGGTTGGAGGATATTAATGAGCTGAGGGCAGTGGGGTGGCAACACACTGAAAAATGTGGACTAGAAGTGAGAGAACACATGGAAATGACAAGAAGGGTGAAGGGGGGATTCATCTATCTGGAAGAAGAAAGCATAAGGGAAGATAGAGTAATTAAATGTATCAATAGAATGAAGAATAAAAAAGCAGTTGGAACAGACAAAATAAAGCCAGAAATGTACAAAGAATTTGCAAAAAGTAAAGTATTACGGAAAGTGTTGGTTGAAGACCTTGGGGCAGTATTAGAGACAGGGAGGATGCCAGAGGGATGGAGGGACTCTAGGACAGTCATGTTACCAAAGAAGTGTAGACCAAAGGTTAAAGAACTAAGGCCAATAGCTCTGACAAATGTAGGGTACAAGCTAATGATGGCTGTGATTAGAACTAGCTTGGAAGACCACATTAGGATAAATGGTATAGGTAAGGATACACAGGCAGGATTCACAGAGGGAAGTCGGATAGAAAACAACCTATTTATTCTAAGATATTGTGTAGAAGGAGCATATAAGATGAGGAAACCATTGATAGTAATCTTGATAGATTTTGCAAAGGCCTATGATAGTGTAAGAAGAGATAAGTTAATAGAAGTTTTAAAGGATAGCAAGGTAAACCCAGATATAATTAACTTCATAGCAGGAGTTTATGTAGGAGATAGAACTAAGATAGAGATAGATAAAGAAGAGGAGGAGATAGAAATAGAAGTGACCAGTGGGATTAGACAGGGATGTACTGCCTCAACTACACTGTTTAAGATGATTACTTTTAAAATAATTCAGGAGCTAGAGGAGCTAGAATGTGGGTACAAAGATGAGGCATTCAGGATTACCTCATTCTTCTTTGCAGATGATGGCATGCTTTTGGCAAATAGTGTAGGGGAGGCAGTACAGGTGATAGAGAAGATGGAGACTATAGCTAAAGAATATGGACTAGAAGTAAATAAGCAGAAAAGCAATATTATCATTTTTAATATGGAAAACAAACCAGAAAATATAGGGGGCATTAGTGTTGGGGATAGAATTAAATATTTAGGAATAATAGTCAATGACAAGAGGAACTGTTTTCAAATGCAAAAGGAAGAAATGTTCAGGAAAGCGAGAAGGCTAGCAAATATGACATACAATGTAATTGAAAAGAGCTGTTCAAGAATGTTAATAGGAAAGACATATTGGAAAAATGTTGCGCTGCCATCCATCCTGTATGGGGTAAATATAATAAACATCACAAAGACAGACATAAAAAAGTTGCAGAGGATAGAGAATGGGGTGTACAGGAAGATCTTGAAGGCACCAATATATGCACAGGAAGCAGCACTCAGGGGGGAGATAGGAAGCTCCAGTGTTAAAAACAGGATAAGGGAGGGACAGTGGAAGTACTTAAGATATGTTCTTGTGGAAGGAAACGATTTGGTGAGAAGGGTGGGAGAGGAGATGATAGAGAAGAGACAAAGTAGGTGGGTGAAAGATTTGTTGAATGAACTGAGAGCAACAGAGGGACTGAGTGTGAGTGTGAGGAATGAGACAAAGGAGAGTATAAAGCAGAGAATGAGAGAGGTGGATACAAGAGAGTGGAAGAGGCAAATGAATGAGAAAGCAAGCCTTAAGATATATAGAAAATGGAGACAGGAGTTGGGAGGACAAGAGGAGGTATACAACAACAACCAAGCCTCAGAAGTGCTATTCAGATGCAGGACAAACAACATGCAACTAAAAGACAGAAACAGACACCGGCAAGAGGAAACCAAGTGTGACATGTGTGAAGCTGAAAACGAAGACCTGCGACACTTTCTGCTCTGGTGCCCGGCCTATGCAGAGGAAAGAATAAAGTGCGTGAGGCTGCAACAGCCTTACGAGGAAGAAGAGGACGACACCATTGGAAAATTTTTATTTGAAAATGAACACCGAACAAACGAAAACAACAGTACACAAGTTTTGGACAATAAGAGAAAAAAGAATGAAAGAAAAAGGAAAATAATAGACCCAGACAGTAGACACATCAGGGAGTGCCGTTACAAAGGCAAAACTCCCGACCGACTACTACTACTATTTGCAGCTGCGTTGTGGGGGATTGCCTGTGGCAGGGTGTGTGAAGAGAGGAAGGAAGGAGAGGCCAAAAGGGTGGTATATGTGTCGTTCTCAGGGGTAACAATGGATAAGCGCAAACACTCATTAGTTTTGGTTAGGACTTAATTAAGGTGTGGAATGGTGGAGTCTGTTTCCCCGTGTGGGTGGAAACAATTATGATGTCAGTGCTAATTATTCCCATGTGTGCATGTTAGTTTAAGGTGTTAATGGTAACCTGTGTTCATGGTATTTACAAGTGTCATTAGTGATGTAAGATACGTAAGCTAACCTCTAATAAGTGGACCCTGTCCCATGACCCTTAAAATTAGTTTACCATCAGAATCTCTTAACAATATATTTACCTCAAGTAACATTCGTAAAGTCACGCTTCCTGTATTATTTGGCAGGTGATGATCCTGTGTGTGATAATGGTGCCTCATAAGACTGGGTGAATGAACTACTAATTTTGCTCTGTGGTGTGAGACTCTGGAACATTCCACGCGGTAACGGATTCTGGCGGCACTTATATTTCCTTACAATACTTAACCTACTTTTTCCTCCTTAATTTCAATTTTTCAGTCCTTAATTAAATACTGGCATTGCAACCTCTCTTCTGGCCACTCATCCATGCTCTCTTTTATAGGAGCAGTGATTAGCGGGCTATTTTTCCACTAGCTAGGCCTACACACAGAATTTTTGGGAGTCTTTGTTATTGGTTTGAAGGCTTACTAACCCATCATGGCGAACTGTGAAAGTGACCCCAACACTGTAACACTAACACCACACACCAATAACACTACTAACACTAACACTGATGCGGTGGCTGCGTGGTTAACGTGCGGGTCTCGCGTTCGCAGCGTTCTGGACGATCCGGGTTCAAATCCGCCGCTACCACCTGGGATTTTCCATCACCGCCGAGTGGTCTAAGACTATCCACATGCTGTCCTGAAGACCACCCATCAACCCGGACTCTAGAGGAACTGTCCAAGTGAATCAGGAATGAGCTCCGGGGGGCAGCATGAGCCACGAAGAGGTGGCGTCACTATAAACACTTGCCTGCGCATGGGGGGGCTTGGGCCGACCACCATCTAGGCCCATGGAGTGGTGTGGATGAAACTGTCGTGCATGTGATAATGGTGTGTGGGAGGTACCGGAGAGAAAGGACGGAGATGATGAGGGTGGCAATGAGTGAGATGGGCTGGGATGTGAATGGGAGGATTGCAAGGACAGAGAGGGAATGGATGCTGCTGCTGCTGGGACTGAGTGATGAAGCAAATGATAGAATTATAGAAGCCATGAAGGGTTTTCTGGAAAAGATGTGGTGTGCAAGAAAGGGAGGATGAACAGCTGGGTGGCCTGCACGCCGACTGACCGGGCAGAGAGTCAATCCCAGGGCCCACATTGAAGCTAAATCGCTAACCACTGCACCGTGGAGAAGGATGACGAAAATATGATCTCAATATGGCAACGATTACGGCCGCATCGCTCTTTTGGGCTATGTTGTATTGGCACGCACGCACGCACACACACACACACAGGCCCTAGCAGTAGGTACCCAGAGATCGACTATAATGAGATTGCTAGCGACGAGAAGTCCAGCACGTGATCAGGCCGTGGTGAATCACACACACACACACACACACACACACACACACACACACAGGAACAAGGAAAGAGAGGGCATGTAAGGGCTGTCGTATGAGGAAGGTTGGGCCAAAAAAACATCTATGGGCCAATGAATATAATTACGGGTTTGTTTTACTGAAGGAAATCTTGGCCGATTAATACAGTTGGTGCCATAACGTTGACGGTGGTGGCGGCGTGCACTCATTTTCGTGTGTGTGTGTGTGTGTGTGTGTGTGTTCGTGTGTGTGTGTAATTCACCACGGCCTGATCACGAGTTGAACTCGCTTTCGCCAGCAGATACCATCACGACGTGAGCAAGTGCTCATTATTGTCGATCTCTGGGTACTGCCAGGACCTCACACACCACACACCCCATCCCCCTTGCTCATGGCGGAACAGTTACCTTTTCTAGTCAACGGAAAGAGTCCGGCTTGAGCGGGGCTCGAACCGCCGCCTGTTTGGCCGTGCAGCCTTGCAGCGCGGCGCTCTAACCGATTGAGCTACCGGAGCGGTTGTGTGTGTATTTACCTAGTTGTGACATGCGGGAAGAGAGCTATGCTCGCGCTGTCCTATCTCCATATCCGCTCTTATCCAACTTTTCCTTCAAATCATGAATGTTTCTTGCACAAACCACCTCCTCCTCCAGTCTATTCCACAGCTCAGTGCTTCTGTTTGGGAAGCTAAACTTTTTCATATCTCTTATACATGTGGTCGGCCTCAACTTCTCTCCATGTCCTCTCATTTCTCTCACGTTCCACACACACAGGTCCTCTCTGTCCAAATACTCCACTCCGTTCGCCACCTTGTAGGCTACACCGCTATCAGGTCTCCTCGTTCTCTTCTCTCCAGGGTTGTGACTTGTGAGCCCCATGCTATTGAGTCTCTCCTCACAAATCCGATCTCGAAGTTCCGGTACCATCTTAGTTGCCACTCTCTGGACTCTTTCCAGCTTCCTTATGTTCTTCTTTTCGTGAGGAGACCAGACCACTGTTGCATACTCCAACCTTGGCCTTATCATTGTAACTAATATTTTCTTTATCATCTCATCCAAGTACACAAATGCCGTCCTTATGTTCCTCAGCAAATTCAGAGTTTGTCCCGTTACCCTGTTGATGCGTTTGTCCGGTGACATGTTCTCTGAGACAGTCACTCCCAAATCTTTTTCCTCTACTCCTCTGCATATTATCTCACTTCCCATCTTATAATCATATTCACATCTTCTACCACTCCTACCAAACTCCATTTTTTTACATTTCCTCAGGTTGAACTCCATCTGCCATGTACCACTCCGCTCACAAATTCTATCCAGGTCCCCTTGCAATGCCTCACAGTCCTTCACATTATTCACTCGTCTCAATAGCTTTGCATCATCTGCAGACAAACTCACATAGCTGGACACACCGTCCACCATATCATTTATATAAACAGCAAACATTATTGGTGCCAGCACTGAACCTTGCGGGACCCCACTCATCACTGGGCACCAGTTGGAAACCCTGTCCCTGATTATCGTCCTCATTTCCCTGTTAGTTAGGAAGTCCTCCGGCCACTTAATCAGTCCATCACCCACTCCACCCCTATTTTTAATTTTCCAAATTACTCTTCTGTGCGGTACTTTGTCAAATGCCTTTTTCAAATCCAGGTACACTCCATCCCCCCAGCCTTCTCTCTCCTGTATTAACTCTGTTACCCTTGAGTAGTAACACAACAAGTTGGTGACGCAAGATCTCCTTCTCCTGAATCCAAACTGGCAATCCGAGATAATTTTCTCACTTTCTAAGAAGTCCGACCACCTTTTTATAACCAATCTCTCACATATCTTCACAACCACACTAGTGAGTGATACCGGTCTGTAATTTAATGGGCCCTCTCTCTTGCCTCCCTTAAAAATCGGTACTATGTTCGCTCTCTTCCAATCTTGTGGTACCTTTCCTTCACTCGGAGGCGCTCATTATGGAGTGCAGTTTCTCTGCAAGTTGCTCACTACATTCTTTCAGGATCACCTGATACTCCATCCGGCCCCGTCGCCTTTCTTACATCCTTCTTGTTCAAGCTTTCCTTGACCTGCACCGTTAACTGTATCTCCTGCATAACCCTTCCTTTTTCCTGGCCCCGTGGTTGTACAAATTCGTCTTCTTTTGTAAAAACTCTTTGGAAGCTGTTATTTATCACCTCTGCCACCTCTGCTGGGTCCTCATATGTAGTTTCATCCATTTTCAGTTTATTGATTGTTTCTCTGTTCTTCAATTTGCCGTTCACATGTCTATAGAATAGTTTGGGTTGGTCTTTGTATTTGTCAATTATATCTTTTTTTCATATATCCTTTTTTCTTCTCTTCTAATTTTTGTATATTCATTCCTTGCTTGTTTGAAATTGTTCCACGCGTTGATTCTTCTTCGTCTCCTCCATCCCTTCCAAGCTTCCTCCTTTCTCTTTCTAACTGCCTCGCATCTCTTGTTAAACCACTCCTTTTCATCAACATCCCTTTTGGTTACCTTAGGGACATATCTGTTTTCGGCTTCCTTGTATAGCTTTAAAAACTCCTCCCACTTATCCTGTGTACTCTCGGCCTTGTACAGCCCACTCAAATTAGCATTTTCAAAAAAAATTCTCATGCTAACAAAGTCTGCCTTACAGTAATTGCTTCTCCCAATTTTGTGATCCTCTTTTCAGTCAATCGTTCTCTTTTTTATACTTCAAATTCCACAACCGCATGGTCACTCTTCGCTATTGGACAATCTATTTTAAGATTTTCTATTATTTCCGACTCCTTAATAAATACCAGGTCTAGTCTTGATGCCTCGCCTTCATTCCCGAATCTGATATGTTCCTTAATCCACTGAGTCAGCACATGTGTGTGCGTGTGTGTGTGTGTGTGTGTGTGTGTAATTCACCTCTTGGTGTGCTGCGGGTCTTTCTCAAGACAGCCAGCCGTTCCCCTACGGAAGGAGCTCGGAGCTCAGTGACCGATCTTTGGAGAGGACTGAGACCACTCACACACAACACACCGCGACAACGAGGTCACAACTCCTCGCCTTACGTCGCGTACCTACTCACTGCAAGGTGAACAGGAGCTACACGTGAAAGAAGATAAACCCAACTTATCTTCACCCTGTCGGGGAATCGAACCCCGGTCCTTCTGGTTGTGAGGAAGACGCTCTAACCACTGAGCTACCGTGTGTGTGTGTGTGTGTGTGTGTATTTCTCTGTAGCCTACGTCTCTGTATTATTCTCTATCCTTACAGCTCTCTGTGCATCTATCTCTTTGTCTGTGTACTCCTCACTGTATTTCCGTAAGTCTTTATCTGCGTCATATTCTAAACATTTAATCGCCCAGACACACACATTTGACAAGGCTTTTAGGGAGTTTGGGCATTTCCGGGTACTTTCATGACACTGCCATGGTGGTAGTCCGACCCTTCTTTTGTACCATGAACCTAGAAAGATATTCCTAAGAGCCCGATTGATCTCCTTTTCAGCCTTTGGAATAGTTGATGTGAGGAAGCGTCTGAGAACACCGCCTAGGAGCTCCCGTGGCCATGAGGGCAGAGGGCTGTTCCTTAATGAGCATCGTTGCAGCTGTGCTTCTGCTGATACTCGCACTCCTACGGCGGGGTGAGTGGTGGTTTGTTAGGGGTCACGGTATTAAACATTTCGGTTCACGATCACATATTTGACAAGGGTTTCTTTGGCGTTTTGGGCATTTCAATGGGAAGTTTATGGCGCTTGTGGGTGTTTGTCAAACCTCTGTACCATGGTATAAAAAAACTCATGAAAACGCGTTACACCTCGGTTTTGGTCTTTAGAAATAACTGATGTAGAATCGGTAGCATTCCTAGCTGCGACCTTAAATATATACAGTCTTTCCTGGCCTGGCGACCTAGGCGCATGAACATGTAGTATTTATCAATCATTTTTATGTTATACTTTCAGATATTTATGATAGTATGCCAGGCCACACAGCCGGGCCACACAGCCAGTCCACAAATCCAGGCCACACAGCCAGGCTATTCAGCCAGGCCACACAGTTAAGCTACACATCCCAGGAAAAGGATATACGCTGGATGAGAATATATATATATATATATATATATATATATATATATATATATATATATATATATATATATATATATATATATATATATATATATATATATATATATATATATATATATATATATATATATATATATATATATATATATATATATATATATATATATATATATATGTATATATATATATATATATATATATATATATATATATATATATATATATATATATATATATATATATATATATATATATATATATATATATATATATATATATATATATATATATATATATATATATATATATATATATATATATATATATATATATATAAGGCTGGGATTCTGTGAAAATCTACCACGGTATCGGTGGTCGGTGTGAGCGTCAATCGGTGTCGGTAGATCGGTAGATTTTCAGAAATCTACCGATCGGTATAGATTCGGTGTCGGTAGATTAAAAAAACTTTTAATGTAAAATAAAGTTTAAAAGGAAAATCCTTGAAAAGTTAAAAGCACAAAACGATTAGAGTGCTGCTGCGCGGTGGACTTAAAAACACTGCCACTTAAAACACTAGGCGATGAGGCTGAGCACGTTGTCGAGGCGTAGGAGCTAGGCGTGGGTGTAGGCTACTCGCGTCGGCAGGCCAAACAAGAGTGGGGCTCGCCAAAACTTTGGGCGGGGAAGAATCTGCTGGGTGGTGGCTGCCTCTGATTGGCTGAAGAACGCCCAGAACGGCCGGTGATTGGCTAAAAGCGTGATGGCGTCAAAAGTAATACCTGGAATTTCCTGCTAACTGCTTCCCATAGATGCGCTCGAACGTGTTGAAACTTGTCCGTTTCATTTTGCGGGTCGTCTTCTCTTAAGTCTTAACAAAAAGTCCGCGCTCGCTTTTCAATCTACCGATACCGATTGACTGCCAATCATGCGATCGGTAGCGGTGATTGATAGATTCTTCAAAATACGAATGATCGGTATCATTAAGTAATCTACCGCCGGTAGTACCGATCCCAAATGTCAATCGGTAGT